>NW_027640364.1:0-57514 GCF_949752795.1 Hyperoodon ampullatus
TGATTGAATGGTAGCTCAGTATTTACCTTTACAAGGCATCTCGTTTTTGTTTTCATTACTGGCTCTTACCTTGTCCCATGTTGAACCAAGGGTAGGCATTTCTCCAAAACCCCTTCAGCATTTATTGTTTGCAGAATTTTTGCTGATGGCCATTCTGACTTGTGTGAGCTGATAGGTTTTTGTAATTTGGATTTGCATATCTTTAATTATTCCTAATGTTCAGCATTTTTCCATGCCTTTTTAACTTTCTGGTACAGAAAAACAGAAAAAAAAACGGAGAGTACAATTAACCTCTTGAAATTGTGTTCTTGGATGGTTGCCCTCTTTTGAATTTTTTGGTCAATTTTCGACCCCAGGATTGTTTTTGAGGGCAGGTGTCATTCACAGGCCTGCAATGAGTGTGAATATTTAGTGAGCATTAGCACTGGGTTTAAAGCTGCTGTTGTGGGAAACGGCCACAAGGCGGCAGCATTTCTCCATTCCCAAATCTGGTTACTAGGGCAGCAGAGCCTTTCTGGGACCAATGGAATACAGAAGAAGGCATCACTGAAGTCTAATTCAGAATAGCATGTCCTGGTGGATGGTAGAAAGGCCAGCAGGGTGTAGGAATTAGGAACTACTGGATGTATATCCTCGGTGGCTTCACTGACTGTCCTGACATCCTTTACCAGGTCCCCAGCAGCCCACGGGGCTCTCGTGGTCAGGGCAATCCCAGGTTATGGAGCTCACCTGCGCAACTACCCAGCAGCCCATGGGGCTCTCCTGGTCAGGCCCCTCCCAGGATATGGGGCTCACCTGGGCATGTCCCCAGCAGCCCACGGGGCTCTCATGGTCAGGCCACTCCCAGGTTATGGAGCTCACGTGTGCAACTACCCAGCAGCCCATGGGGCTCTCGTGGTCAGACCCCTCCCAGGATACGGAGCTCCCCTGGGCAGGTACCACGGCAGGGCTGGGCACACAGGAACCGTGCACATAGCCCTCATTTCAGAGCACGCCAGATCGCCTGTCACTCGGAGCTGACACAGAGCACCTGAGAGCAGGACTTGAACTAACAAACAGCAGCTCCGCCAGGTCTGTGACCCTGGGCATCACTCTGTGCGGCCTCCCTCTGCCTGGTCTTCCAGAGACTTCCACTGCAGCCGGGGCACCAGGCCTCTGTCTCCACCCATCACCCCTCCTCTCCCTGACTCCTGGGTTCCTCTCATTAGGAGAGGCGGAGGGTCTTCTTGAAGTTGTCTCCCACTCACGAGCCAGATAAAATGATGAGAAAACAAGCCGGAGCTGCAGCCTCTTGTCTCTCCTGACTCTCAGGACCTGGCCGGTTCAGCGAGGTCCATTTTCTGCAATGTAAGCCCCTGAGGGGTGAGGATTGGCTGACCTGGGCAGCCTGACCCTGCTGGCCAGCCCTCCCCAGGTGTGCCTGGCTTGAGGTCAATATAAACACAACTCCAGGCAGCAAGAGCCCCTGCAGCTGTGCCTGACGCCATATTCTCTGCCCCGTCAGCAGTCTCGGGGCTGTGCTGTTGGGAGGGAGTGAGGGGCCACGGCTTTGTGGGTGGCCCGGTGTGAGTGGGGCTCTGCTGGACTTTCTTCAGGAGTTGCCAGGCTGCCACCTGCTAAAGAAGAGGATGTGTCACCCATACCTTCCACTGGAATTTCTCCCCGGGCAGAGGTGAGGAAGGAAAAAAGCAGTGGGGGCCGGGACAGGAGGGGTATCTCAGGCAGGGAAATGGAAAGCTTCCAGAAGAGCGCCCGGGGCCAGGACCATCCTGGCTGGCCTGCAGGCACCAAGTCGGCCTGCGTGCTGTCCCTGATGTGGCTCCACAGCCATTCCTCTAGGCTTTCAAGACCTTGTACATATTCAGGTGTTTTACCTGGGAAGGGTGGGAACAGTTCAGCAGCAGCTGGCCTGGGACTCAGCTCATGTTTACTCACAGATGCCTCGGCACAGTCCCCCAGCTTTGCAATGAGGACGCTCCTTGAGGAGGGGCTGCTGGCTGCATGGGAGATGATTCCCCACCTCTGAACAACTTCAGAATTGTTTCCCACTGGAGCAAGTGCCCTGATAGGGTTTTCCTCTGTATAACTGGTGGTTCTGTTTTTTTTTTCTTTTTTGGTTCAAGGTAGATTTTATTCCTCTTTTAAGCATTTATAGATATAAGCAAGGATATAATTCATTCATATAAATACATCTGTGTGAAGGGAAGAACTTTTTTCTGTTTTATTTTTAAATTTTATTTATTTTTTAAACTTTTGAAATTTAATTTTATTTATTTTTTATACAGCAGGTTATTATTAGTTATCTATTTTATACATATTCATGTATACAGGTCAATCCCAATCTCCCAACTCATCCCACCACCACCACCCCATGGTTTCACCCCTTGGTGTCCATACGTTTGTTCTCTACCTCTGTGTCTCTATTTCTGCCCTGCAAACTGGTTCATCTGTACCATTTTTCTAGGTTCCACATATATGCATTAATATACAATATTTGTTTTTCTCTTTCTGACTTACTTCACTCTGTATGACAGTCTCTAGATCCATCGACGTCTCTACAAATGACCCAGTTTCATTCCTTTGTATGGCTGAGTAATATTCCATTTTATATATGTACCACATCTTTATCCATTCATCTGTCTGTGGGCATTTAGGTTGCTTCCATTACCTGGCTATTGAAAATAGTGCTGCAATGAACATTGTGGTGAATGTGTCTTTTTGATTTATGGTTTTCTCTGGGTATATTCCCAGAAGTGGGATTGCTGGATCATATGGTAATTCTATTTTTAGTTTCTTAAGGAACCTCCATACTGTTCTCCATAGTGACTGCATCAATTTACATTCCCACCAATAGTGGAAGAGGGTTCCTTTTGTCCACACCCTCCCCAGCATTTGTTGTTTGTAGATTTTCTGATGATGCCCATTCTAACAGGTGTGTGGTGATACCTCATTGTAGTTTGGATTTGCATTTCTCTACTAATTAGTGATGTTGAGCAGCTTTTCATGTGCGTCTTGACCATCTCTGTGTCTTCTTTGAAGAAATGTCTATTTAGATCTTCTACCCATTTTTGTATTGGGTTGTTTGTTTTTTTAATATGAAACTGCATGAGCTCTTTATATATATTGGAGATTAAACCTTTGTCCATTGATTCGTTTGCAAATATTTCCTCCCATTCTGAGGGTTGCCTTTTTCCATTCCCGTTTTGTAAGAAAAAAAATAAATAAAGAAAAAGAAGCAGAACACAAATGTGCGTAAAATATGCCTCTTGAAACTGTCGTTTTGAAATATGGACGTCTGTTGAATTTTTTGGTCGATATACGACCCCAGGATTTGTTTTCAGGGCAGGTGTCATTTACAGGCCTGCAATTATTTTGAATATCAACTGCCCATTAGCCCTGGGATTAAAGCTGCTGTTGTGTGAAACGGCCACAAGGTGGCAGCAGTTCTCCTTTACCAAACCTGGTTACTAGGGCAACAGAGCCTCAATGGAAGTCGTGTTCTAGGTTGTAATTTAGAATGGAATGTGCCAGGAAAAAGCCCCTTATGTTTGTCTCACTACTTCTTGTTCGTTTTTTAATTTAATTTTTATTTTTTATCACCGCAAGTTTGATTACAATGTTTGGCTTGTTGTAGGCGTGCACCATGTGGTTCTTTTACACATATACATATGTCTGTTCTTCCTGGGATCCTTGTCCCATGTACGTTATGACAGAATGTTGAGTAGTCTTCTCTTGGTATTCCGTAGGTGTTTGGTGATTATATATTTCACCTGTGTTTGTATATGTCTGTTAACCCCAATATCCTAATGTATCCAATCCTCACGCCTTTCCATTGGTGAACCATAAGTTTGTTTAATGAATCTGTGATTGCCCTTCTCTGTGGAAATATCTTCACTGGTATCAATTTTTAGGTAACACCTATAAGTGATATCATAGGATATGTGTCTTTCTCTTTCTGACTTACTACAAGTCACGGGATTACCTCTAGACTCATCTACGGTGCTGCAAATGGCATGGTGTCCTTTTTTCCCTTGGCTAACATTCTGTCTGTACGTGTACCAGTTCTTCTTTGTCCACTCATCTGTTGATGGACTTTTTGGTTGCTTTCGTGTCATGGCTATTGTAATGCTGCAGCAATGCACATTTGCCTGCCTGTGTCTTTCCAATTCTGTGTTCTTAGGTGATAGGCCCAGGAGTGGGCCTGCTGGATCATATGGTAGCAAAATGTTTACCTTGTAGAGGCACCTCCATTCTGTTCTCATTAGTGGCTCTTACCAGGTTACGTCCCACTTAAAGTTGAAGTTATGCTCTTCTCCACAACACCTTCAGCGTTTATTTTTTGTAGTATTTTTGCTGATGTTTATTCTGACTAGTGTGAGCTGATACCACTTTGTGGTTGGATTTGCATGCGTCTCATAATCCCTTGAAATTGAGCTTTCTGGCATGTCCTTTTTTTCTTCAAACTGTGAGTACAGCTTACCTCTTCAAATTGTTTTCGTGAAGTATGTGTGACATTTAGAAATATTTTGGCCATTACCTCCCTCAAGACATTTTGAGGGCAGGTTTCATTTACAGCCCTCCAGTACTGGTGCATGTGAAGTGACCCTTAGCACAGGTTTTAAAGCTGCTGTTGCAGGTAATGGCCAGAGGGCGGCAGCATTTCTGTTTTTCCCAATCTGGTAACTAGGGAAACAGACCATCCTGGCAGTAGTGTTCCTCGGTTATATATTAGAGTGGAATGTGCCCCCAAAAGCTGATGTCTCCTTACTTTTGTTTGTTTTATAAATTGAATTTATATTTTTTTATTGGAGTCATATTCCATTGTGTACATGGACCACTTCTTCTTTGTGCATTCCTCTGTGGATGGACATTTTTGTAGCTTCCAAGTGTTGGCTATGGTAAATATTGCTGGAGTGCAGGATTGCCAGCCTGTGTCTTTTTTTGTTTTTTTTTTTTGCACTACATGGGCCTCTCACTGCCGTGGACCCTCCCATTGCAGAGCACAGGCTCCGGACGCACAGGCCCAGCAGCCATAGCTCACGGGACCAGCCGCTCCGCGGCATGTGGGATCTTCCCGAACCGGGGCATGAACCCGTGTCTCCTGCATTGGCAGGCGGACTCTCAACCACTGCGCCACCAGTGAAGCCCAGCCTGTGTCTTTTTGATTCTCATCCCCTCAGGCGTTAGGCACAGCAGTGGGTATGCTTGATTGAATGGTAGCTCAGTATTTACCTTTACAAGGCATCTCGTTTTTGTTTTCATTACTGGCTCTTACCTTGTCCCATGTTGAACCAAGGGTAGGCATTTCTCCAAAACCCCTTCAGCATTTATTGTTTGCAGAATTTTTGCTGATGGCCATTCTGACTTGTGTGAGCTGATAGGTTTTTGTAATTTGGATTTGCATATCTTTAATTATTCCTAATGTTCAGCATTTTTCCATGCCTTTTTAACTTTCTGGTACAGAAAAACAGAAAAAAAACGGAGAGTACAATTAACCTCTTGAAATTGTGTTCTTGGATGGTTGCCCTCTTTTGAATTTTTTGGTCAATTTTCGACCCCAGGATTGTTTTTGAGGGCAGGTGTCATTCACAGGCCTGCAATGAGTGTGAATATTTAGTGAGCATTAGCACTGGGTTTAAAGCTGCTGTTGTGGGAAACGGCCACAAGGCGGCAGCATTTCTCCATTCCCAAATCTGGTTACTAGGGCAGCAGAGCCTTTCTGGGACCAATGGAATACAGAAGAAGGCATCACTGAAGTCTAATTCAGAATAGCATGTCCTGGTGGATGGTAGAAAGGCCAGCAGGGTGTAGGAATTAGGAACTACTGGATGTATATCCTCGGTGGCTTCACTGACTGTCCTGACATCCTTTACCAGGTCCCCAGCAGCCCACGGGGCTCTCGTGGTCAGGGCAATCCCAGGTTATGGAGCTCACCTGCGCAACTACCCAGCAGCCCATGGGGCTCTCCTGGTCAGGCCCCTCCCAGGATATGGGGCTCACCTGGGCATGTCCCCAGCAGCCCACGGGGCTCTCATGGTCAGGCCACTCCCAGGTTATGGAGCTCACGTGTGCAACTACCCAGCAGCCCATGGGGCTCTCGTGGTCAGACCCCTCCCAGGATACGGAGCTCCCCTGGGCAGGTACCACGGCAGGGCTGGGCACACAGGAACCGTGCACATAGCCCTCATTTCAGAGCACGCCAGATCGCCTGTCACTCGGAGCTGACACAGAGCACCTGAGAGCAGGACTTGAACTAACAAACAGCAGCTCCGCCAGGTCTGTGACCCTGGGCATCACTCTGTGCGGCCTCCCTCTGCCTGGTCTTCCAGAGACTTCCACTGCAGCCGGGGCACCAGGCCTCTGTCTCCACCCATCACCCCTCCTCTCCCTGACTCCTGGGTTCCTCTCATTAGGAGAGGCGGAGGGTCTTCTTGAAGTTGTCTCCCACTCACGAGCCAGATAAAATGATGAGAAAACAAGCCGGAGCTGCAGCCTCTTGTCTCTCCTGACTCTCAGGACCTGGCCGGTTCAGCGAGGTCCATTTTCTGCAATGTAAGCCCCTGAGGGGTGAGGATTGGCTGACCTGGGCAGCCTGACCCTGCTGGCCAGCCCTCCCCAGGTGTGCCTGGCTTGAGGTCAATATAAACACAACTCCAGGCAGCAAGAGCCCCTGCAGCTGTGCCTGACGCCATATTCTCTGCCCCGTCAGCAGTCTCGGGGCTGTGCTGTTGGGAGGGAGTGAGGGGCCACGGCGTTGTGGGTGACCCGGTGTGAGTGGGGCTCTGCTGGACTTTCTTCAGGAGTTGCCAGGCTGCCACCTGCTAAAGAAGAGGATGTGTCACCCATACCTTCCACTGGAATTTCTCCCCGGGCAGAGGTGAGGAAGGAAAAAAGCAGTGGGGGCCGGGACAGGAGGGGTATCTCAGGCAGGGAAATGGAAAGCTTCCAGAAGAGCGCCCGGGGCCAGGACCATCCTGGCTGGCCTGCAGGCACCAAGTCGGCCTGCGTGCTGTCCCTGATGTGGCTCCACAGCCATTCCTCTAGGCTTTCAAGACCTTGTACATATTCAGGTGTTTTACCTGGGAAGGGTGGGAACAGTTCAGCAGCAGCTGGCCTGGGACTCAGGTCATGTTTACTCACAGATGCCTCGGCACAGTCCCCCAGCTTTGCAATGAGGACGCTCCTTGAGGAGGGGCTGCTGGCTGCATGGGAGATGATTCCCCACCTCTGACCAACTTCAGAATTGTTTCCCACTGGAGCAAGTGCCCTGATAGGGTTTTCCTCTGTATAACTGGTGGTTCTGTTTTTTTTTTCTTTTTTGGTTCAAGGTAGATTTTATTCCTCTTTTAAGCATTTATAGATATAAGCAAGGATATAATTCATTCATATAAATACATCTGTGTGAAGGGAAGAACTTTTTTCTGTTTTATTTTTAAATTTTATTTATTTTTTAAACTTTTGAAATTTAATTTTATTTATTTTTTTATACAGCAGGTTATTATTAGTTATCTATTTTATACATATTCATGTATACAGGTCAATCCCAATCTCCCAACTCATCCCACCACCACCACCCCATGGCTTCACCCCTTGGTGTCCATACGTTTGTTCTCTACCTCTGTGTCTCTATTTCTGCCCTGCAAACTGGTTCATCTGTACCATTTTTCTAGGTTCCACATATATGCATTAATATACAATATTTGTTTTTCTCTTTCTGACTTACTTCACTCTGTATGACAGTCTCTAGATCCATCGACGTCTCTACAAATGACCCAGTTTCATTCCTTTGTATGGCTGAGTAATATTCCATTTTATATATGTACCACATCTTTATCCATTCGTCTGTCTGTGGGCATTTAGGTTGCTTCCATTACCTGGCTATTGAAAATAGTGCTGCAATGAACATTGTGGTGAATGTGTCTTTTTGATTTATGGTTTTCTCTGGGTATATTCCCAGAAGTGGGATTGCTGGATCATATGGTAATTCTATTTTTAGTTTCTTAAGGAACCTCCATACTGTTCTCCATAGTGACTGCATCAATTTACATTCCCACCAATAGTGGAAGAGGGTTCCTTTTGTCCACACCCTCCCCAGCATTTGTTGTTTGTAGATTTTCTGATGATGCCCATTCTAACAGGTGTGTGGTGATACCTCATTGTAGTTTGGATTTGCATTTCTCTACTAATTAGTGATGTTGAGCAGCTTTTCATGTGCGTCTTGACCATCTCTGTGTCTTCTTTGAAGAAATGTCTATTTAGATCTTCTACCCATTTTTGTATTGGGTTGTTTGTTTTTTTAATATGAAACTGCATGAGCTCTTTATATATATTGGAGATTAAACCTTTGTCCATTGATTCGTTTGCAAATATTTCCTCCCATTCTGAGGGTTGCCTTTTTCCATTCCCGTTTTGTAAGAAAAAAAATAAAGAAAGAAAAAGAAGCAGAACACAAATGTGCGTAAAATATGCCTCTTGAAACTGTCGTTTTGAAATATGGACGTCTGTTGAATTTTTTGGTCGATATACGACCCCAGGATTTGTTTTCAGGGCAGGTGTCATTTACAGGCCTGCAATTATTTTGAATATCAACTGCCCATTAGCCCTGGGATTAAAGCTGCTGTTGTGTGAAACGGCCACAAGGTGGCAGCAGTTCTCCTTTACCAAACCTGGTTACTAGGGCAACAGAGCCTCAATGGAAGTCGTGTTCTAGGTTGTAATTTAGAATGGAATGTGCCAGGAAAAAGCCCCTTATGTTTGTCTCACTACTTCTTGTTCGTTTTTTAATTTAATTTTTATTTTTTATCACCGCAAGTTTGATTACAATGTTTGGCTTGTTGTAGGCGTGCACCATGTGGTTCTTTTACACATATACATATGTCTGTTCTTCCTGGGATCCTTGTCCCATGTACGTTATGACAGAATGCTGAGTAGTCTTCTCTTGGTATTCCGTAGGTGTTTGGTGATTATATATTTCACCTGTGTTTGTATATGTCTGTTAACCCCAATATCCTAATGTATCCAATCCTCACGCCTTTCCATTGGTGAACCATAAGTTTGTTTAATGAATCTGTGATTGCCCTTCTCTGTGGAAATATCTTCACTGGTATCAATTTTTAGGTAACACCTATAAGTGATATCATACGATATGTGTCTTTCTCTTTCTGACTTACTACAAGTCACGGGATTACCTCTAGACTCATCTACGGTGCTGCAAATGGCATGGTGTCCTTTTTTCCCTTGGCTAACATTCTGTCTGTACGTGTACCAGTTCTTCTTTGTCCACTCATCTGTTGATGGACTTTTTGGTTGCTTTCGTGTCATGGCTATTGTAATGCTGCAGCAATGCACATTTGCCTGCCTGTGTCTTTCCAATTCTGTGTTCTTAGGTGATAGGCCCAGGAGTGGGCCTGCTGGATCATATGGTAGCAAAATGTTTACCTTGTAGAGGCACCTCCATTCTGTTCTCATTAGTGGCTCTTACCAGGTTACGTCCCACTTAAAGTTGAAGTTATGCTCTTCTCCACAACACCTTCAGCGTTTATTTTTTGTAGTATTTTTGCTGATGTTTATTCTGACTAGTGTGAGCTGATACCACTTTGTGGTTGGATTTGCATGCATCTCATAATCCCTTGAAATTGAGCTTTCTGGCATGTCCTTTTTTTCTTCAAACTGTGAGTACAGCTTACCTCTTCAAATTGTTTTCGTGAAGTATGTGTGACATTTAGAAATATTTTGGCCATTACCTCCCTCAAGACATTTTGAGGGCAGGTTTCATTTACAGCCCTCCAGTACTGGTGCATGTGAAGTGACCCTTAGCACAGGTTTTAAAGCTGCTGTTGCAGGTAATGGCCAGAGGGCGGCAGCATTTCTGTTTTTCCCAATCTGGTAACTAGGGAAACAGACCATCCTGGCAGTAGTGTTCCTCGGTTATATATTAGAGTGGAATGTGCCCCCAAAAGCTGATGTCTCCTTACTTTTGTTTGTTTTATAAATTGAATTTATATTTTTTTATTGGAGTCATATTCCATTGTGTACACGGACCACTTCTTCTTTGTGCATTCCTCTGTGGATGGACATTTTTGTAGCTTCCAAGAGTTGGCTATGGTAAATATTGCTGGAGTGCAGGATTGCCAGCCTGTGTCTTTTTTTGTTTTTTTTTTGCACTACATGGGCCTCTCACTGCCGTGGACCCTCCCATTGCAGAGCACAGGCTCCGGACGCGCAGGCCCAGCAGCCATAGCTCACGGGACCAGCCGCTCCGCGGCATGTGGGATCTTCCCGAACCGGGGCATGAACCCGTGTCTCCTGCATTGGCAGGCGGACTCTCAACCACTGCGCCACCAGTGAAGCCCAGCCTGTGTCTTTTTGATTCTCATCCCCTCAGGCGTTAGGCACAGCAGTGGGTATGCTTGATTGAATGGTAGCTCAGTATTTACCTTTACAAGGCATCTCGTTTTTGTTTTCATTACTGGCTCTTACCTTGTCCCATGTTGAACCAAGGGTAGGCATTTCTCCAAAACCCCTTCAGCATTTATTGTTTGCAGAATTTTTGCTGATGGCCATTCTGACTTGTGTGAGCTGATAGGTTTTTGTAATTTGGATTTGCATATCTTTAATTATTCCTAATGTTCAGCATTTTTCCATGCCTTTTTAACTTTCTGGTACAGAAAAACAGAAAAAAAACGGAGAGTACAATTAACCTCTTGAAATTGTGTTCTTGGATGGTTGCCCTCTTTTGAATTTTTTGGTCAATTTTCGACCCCAGGATTGTTTTTGAGGGCAGGTGTCATTCACAGGCCTGCAATGAGTGTGAATATTTAGTGAGCATTAGCACTGGGTTTAAAGCTGCTGTTGTGGGAAACGGCCACAAGGCGGCAGCATTTCTCCATTCCCAAATCTGGTTACTAGGGCAGCAGAGCCTTTCTGGGACCAATGGAATACAGAAGAAGGCATCACTGAAGTCTAATTCAGAATAGCATGTCCTGGTGGATGGTAGAAAGGCCAGCAGGGTGTAGGAATTAGGAACTACTGGATGTATATCCTCGGTGGCTTCACTGACTGTCCTGACATCCTTTACCAGGTCCCCAGCAGCCCACGGGGCTCTCGTGGTCAGGGCAATCCCAGGTTATGGAGCTCACCTGCGCAACTACCCAGCAGCCCATGGGGCTCTCCTGGTCAGGCCCCTCCCAGGATATGGGGCTCACCTGGGCAGGTCCCCAGCAGCCCACGGGGCTCTCATGGTCAGGCCACTCCCAGGTTATGGAGCTCACGTGTGCAACTACCCAGCAGCCCATGGGGCTCTCGTGGTCAGACCCCTCCCAGGATACGGAGCTCCCCTGGGCAGGTACCACGGCAGGGCTGGGCACACAGGAACCGTGCACATAGCCCTCATTTCAGAGCACGCCAGATCGCCTGTCACTCGGAGCTGACACAGAGCACCTGAGAGCAGGACTTGAACTAACAAACAGCAGCTCCGCCAGGTCTGTGACCCTGGGCATCACTCTGTGCGGCCTCCCTCTGCCTGGTCTTCCAGAAACTTCCACTGCAGCCGGGGCACCAGGCCTCTGTCTCCACCCATCACCCCTCCTCTCCCTGACTCCTGGGTTCCTCTCATTAGGAGAGGCGGAGGGTCTTCTTGAAGTTGTCTCCCACTCACGAGCCAGATAAAATGATGAGAAAACAAGCCGGAGCTGCAGCCTCTTGTCTCTCCTGACTCTCAGGACCTGGCCGGTTCAGCGAGGTCCATTTTCTGCAATGTAAGCCCCTGAGGGGTGAGGATTGGCTGACCTGGGCAGCCTGACCCTGCTGGCCAGCCCTCCCCAGGTGTGCCTGGCTTGAGGTCAATATAAACACAACTCCAGGCAGCAAGAGCCCCTGCAGCTGTGCCTGACGCCATATTCTCTGCCCCGTCAGCAGTCTCGGGGCTGTGCTGTTGGGAGGGAGTGAGGGGCCACGGCTTTGTGGGTGGCCCGGTGTGAGTGGGGCTCTGCTGGACTTTCTTCAGGAGTTGCCAGGCTGCCACCTGCTAAAGAAGAGGATGTGTCACCCATACCTTCCACTGGAATTTCTCCCCGGGCAGAGGTGAGGAAGGAAAAAAGCAGTGGGGGCCGGGACAGGAGGGGTATCTCAGGCAGGGAAATGGAAAGCTTCCAGAAGAGCGCCCGGGGCCAGGACCATCCTGGCTGGCCTGCAGGCACCAAGTCGGCCTGCGTGCTGTCCCTGATGTGGCTCCACAGCCATTCCTCTAGGCTTTCAAGACCTTGTATATATTCAGGTGTTTTACCTGGGAAGGGTGGGAACAGTTCAGCAGCAGCTGGCCTGGGACTCAGCTCATGTTTACTCACAGATGCCTCGGCACAGTCCCCCAGCTTTGCAATGAGGACGCTCCTTGAGGGGGGGCTGCTGGCTGCATGGGAGATGATTCCCCACCTCTGAACAACTTCAGAATTGTTTCCCACTGGAGCAAGTGCCCTGATAGGGTTTTCCTCTGTATAACTGGTGGTTCTGTTTTTTTTTCTTTTTTGGTTCAAGGTAGATTTTATTCCTCTTTTAAGCATTTATAGATATAAGCAAGGATATAATTCATTCATATAAATACATCTGTGTGAAGGGAAGAACTTTTTTCTGTTTTATTTTTAAATTTTATTTATTTTTTAAACTTTTGACATGTAATTTTATTTATTTTTTTATACAGCAGGTTATTATTAGTTATTTATTTTATACATATTCATGTATACAGGTCAATCGCAATCTCCCAACTCATCCCACCACCACCACCCCATGGCTTCACCCCTTGGTGTCCATACGTTTGTTCTCTACCTCTGTGTCTCTATTTCTGCCCTGCAAACTGGTTCATCTGTACCATTTTTCTAGGTTCCACATATATGCATTAATATACAATATTTGTTTTTCTCTTTCTGACTTACTTCACTCTGTATGACAGTCTCTAGATCCATCGACGTCTCTACAAATGACCCAGTTTCATTCCTTTGTATGGCTGAGTAATATTCCATTTTATATATGTACCACATCTTTATCCATTCGTCTGTCTGTGGGCATTTATGTTGCTTCCATTACCTGGCTATTGAAAATAGTGCTGCAATGAACATTGTGGTGAATGTGTCTTTTTGATTTATGGTTTTCTCTGGGTATATTCCCAGAAGTGGGATTGCTGGATCATATGGTAATTCTATTTTTAGTTTCTTAAGGAACCTCCATACTGTTCTCCATAGTGACTGCATCAATTTACATTCCCACCAATAGTGGAAGAGGGTTCCTTTTGTCCACACCCTCCCCAGCATTTGTTGTTTGTAGATTTTCTGATGATGCCCATTCTAACAGGTGTGTGGTGATACCTCATTGTAGTTTGGATTTGCATTTCTCTACTAATTAGTGATGTTGAGCAGCTTTTCATGTGCGTCTTGACCATCTCTGTGTCTTCTTTGAAGAAATGTCTGTTTAGATCTTCTACCCATTTTTGTATTGGGTTGTTTGTTTTTTTAATATTAAACTGCATGAGCTGTTTATATATATTGGAGATTAAACCTTTGTCCATTGATTCGTTTGCAAATATTTCCTCCCATTCTGAGGGTTGCCTTTTTCCATTCCCATTTTGTAAGAAAAAACATAAAGAAAGAAAAAGAAGCAGAACACAAATGTGCGTAAAATATGCCTCTTGAAACTGTCGTTTTGAAATATGGACGTCTGTTGAATTTTTTGGTCGATATACGACCCCAGGATTTGTTTTCAGGGCAGGTGTCATTTACAGGCCTGCAATTATTTTGAATATCAACTGACCATTAGCCCTGGGATTAAAGCTGCTGTTGTGCGAAACGGCCACAAGGTGGCAGCAGTTCTCCTTTACCAAACCTGGTTACTAGGGCAACAGAGCCTCAATGGAAGTCGTGTTCTAGGTTGTAATTTAGAATGGAATGTGCCAGGAAAAAGCCCCTTAAGTTTCTCTCACTACTTCTTGTTCGTTTTTTAATTTAATTTTTATTTTTTATCACAGCAAGTTTGATTACAATGTTTGGCTTGTTGTAGGCGTGCACCATGTGGTTCTTTTACACATATACATATGTCTGTTCTTCCTGGGATTCTTGTCCCATGTACATTATGACAGAATGTTGAGTAGTCTTCTCTTGGTATTCCGTAGGTGTTTGGTGATTATATATTTCACCTGTGTTTCTATATGTCTGTTAACCCCAATATCCTAATGTATCCAATCCGCACGCCTTTCCATTGGTGAACCATAAGTTTGTTTAATGAATCTGTGATTGCCTTTCTCTGTGGAAATATCTTCACTGGTATCAAGTTTTAGGTAACACCTATAAGTGATATCATACGATATGTGTCTTTCTCTTTCTGACTTACTACAAGTCGCGTGATTACCTCTAGACTCATCTACGGTGCTGCAAATGGCATTGTGTCCTTTTTTCCCTTGGCTAACATTCTGTCTGTACATGTACCAGTTCTTCTTTGTCCACTCATCTGTTGATGGACTTTTTGGTTGCTTCCGTGTCATGGCTATTGTAATGCTGCAGCAATGCACATTTGCCTGCCTGTGTCTTTCCAATTCTGTGTTCTTAGGTGATAGGCCCAGGAGTGGGCCTGCTGGATCATATGGTAGCAAAATGTTTACCTTGTAGAGGCACCTCCATTCTGTTCTCATTAGTGGCTCTTACCAGGTTACGTCCCACTTAAAGTTGAAGTTATGCTCTTCTCCACAACACCTTCAGCGTTTATTTTTTGTAGTATTTTTGCTGATGTTTATTCTGACTAGTGTGAGCTGATACCACTTTGTGGTTGGATTTGCATGCGTCTCATAATCCCTTGAAATTGAGCTTTCTGGCATGTCCTTTTTTTCTTCAAACTGTGAGTACAGCTTACCTCTTCAAATTGTTTTCGTGAAGTATGTGTGACATTTAGAAATATTTTGGCCATTACCTCCCTCAAGACATTTTGAGGGCAGGTTTCATTTACAGCCCTCCAGTACTGGTGCATGTGAAGTGACCCTTAGCACAGGTTTTAAAGCTGCTGTTGCAGGTAATGGCCAGAGGGCGGCAGCATTTCTGTTTTTCCCAATCTGGTAACTAGGGAAACAGACCATCCTGGCAGTAGTGTTCCTCGGTTATATATTAGAGTGGAATGTGCCCCCAAAAGCTGATGTCTCCTTACTTTTGTTTGTTTTATAAATTGAATTTATATTTTTTTATTGGAGTCATATTCCATTGTGTACACGGACCACTTCTTCTTTGTGCATTCCTCTGTGGATGGACATTTTTGTAGCTTCCAAGTGTTGGCTATGGTAAATATTGCTGGAGTGCAGGATTGCCAGCCTGTGTCTTTTTTTGTTTTTTTTTTGCGGTACGTGGGCCTCTCACTGCCGTGGACCCTCCCATTGCAGAGCACAGGCTCCGGACGCGCAGGCCCAGCAGCCATAGCTCACGGGACCAGCCGCTCCGCGGCATGTGGGATCTTCCCGAACCGGGGCATGAACCCGTGTCTCCTGCATTGGCAGGCGGACTCTCAACCACTGCGCCACCAGTGAAGCCCAGCCTGTGTCTTTTTGATTCTCATCCCCTCAGGCGTTAGGCACAGCAGTGGGTATGCTTGATTGAATGGTAGCTCAGTATTTACCTTTACAAGGCATCTCGTTTTTGTTTTCATTACTGGCTCTTACCTTGTCCCATGTTGAACCAAGGGTAGGCATTTCTCCAAAACCCCTTCAGCATTTATTGTTTGCAGAATTTTTGCTGATGGCCATTCTGACTTGTGTGAGCTGATAGGTTTTTGTAATTTGGATTTGCATATCTTTAATTATTCCTAATGTTCAGCATTTTTCCATGCCTTTTTAACTTTCTGGTACAGAAAAACAGAAAAAAACGGAGAGTACAATTAACCTCTTGAAATTGTGTTCTTGGATGGTTGCCCTCTTTTGAATTTTTTGGTCAATTTTCGACCCCAGGATTGTTTTTGAGGGCAGGTGTCATTCACAGGCCTGCAATGAGTGTGAATATTTAGTGAGCATTAGCACTGGGTTTAAAGCTGCTGTTGTGGGAAACGGCCACAAGGCGGCAGCATTTCTCCATTCCCAAATCTGGTTACTAGGGCAGCAGAGCCTTTCTGGGACCAATGGAATACAGAAGAAGGCATCACTGAAGTCTAATTCAGAATAGCATGTCCTGGTGGATGGTAGAAAGGCCAGCAGGGTGTAGGAATTAGGAACTACTGGATGTATATCCTCGGTGGCTTCACTGACTGTCCTGACATCCTTTACCAGGTCCCCAGCAGCCCACGGGGCTCTCGTGGTCAGGCCACTCCCAGGTTATGGAGCTCACGTGTGCAACTACCCAGCAGCCCATGGGGCTCTCGTGGTCAGACCCCTCCCAGGATACGGAGCTCCCCTGGGCAGGTACCACGGCAGGGCTGGGCACACAGGAACCGTGCACATAGCCCTCATTTCAGAGCACGCCAGATCGCCTGTCACTCGGAGCTGACACAGAGCACCTGAGAGCAGGACTTGAACTAACAAACAGCAGCTCCGACAGGTCTGTGACCCTGGGCCTCACTCTGTGCGGCCTCCCTCTGCCTGGTCTTCCAGAGACTTCCACTGCAGCCGGGGCACCAGGCCTCTGTCTCCACCCATCACCCCTCCTCTCCCTGACTCCTGGGTTCCTCTCATTAGGAGAGGCGGAGGGTCTTCTTGAAGTTGTCTCCCACTCACGAGCCAGATAAAATGATGAGAAAACAAGCCGGAGCTGCAGCCTCTTGTCTCTCCTGACTCTCAGGACCTGGCCGGTTCAGCGAGGTCCATTTTCTGCAATGTAAGCCCCTGAGGGGTGAGGATTGGCTGACCTGGGCAGCCTGACCCTGCTGGCCAGCCCTCCCCAGGTGTGCCTGGCTTGAGGTCAATATAAACACAACTCCAGGCAGCAAGAGCCCCTGCAGCTGTGCCTGATGCCATATTCTCTGCCCCGTCAGCAGTCTCGGGGCTGTGCTGTTGGGAGGGAGTGAGGGGCCACGGCTTTGTGGGTGGCCCGGTGTGAGTGGGGCTCTGCTGGACTTTCTTCAGGAGTTGCCAGGCTGCCACCTGCTAAAGAAGAGGATGTGTCACCCATACCTTCCGCTGGAATTTCTCCCCGGGCAGAGGTGAGGAAGGAAAAAAGCAGTGGGGGCCGGGACAGGAGGGGTATCTCAGGCAGGGAAATGGAAAGCTTCCAGAAGAGCGCCCGGGGCCAGGACCATCCTGGCTGGCCTGCAGGCACCAAGTCGGCCTGCGTGCTGTCCCTGATGTGGCTCCACAGCCATTCCTCTAGGCTTTCAAGACCTTGTACATATTCAGGTGTTTTACCTGGGAAGGGTGGGAACAGTTCAGCAGCAGCTGGCCTGGGACTCAGCTCATGTTTACTCACAGATGCCTCGGCACAGTCCCCCAGCTTTGCAATGAGGACGCTCCTTGAGGGGGGGCTGCTGGCTGCGTGGGAGATGATTCCCCACCTCTGAACAACTTCAGAATTGTTTCCCACTGGAGCAAGTGCCCTGATAGGGTTTTCCTCTGTATAACTGGTGGTTCTGTTTTTTTTTTCTTTTTTGGTTCAAGGTAGATTTTATTCCTCTTTTAAGCATTTATAGATATAAGCAAGGATATAATTCATTCATATAAATACATCTGTGTGAAGGGAAGAACTTTTTTCTGTTTTATTTTTAAATTTTATTTATTTTTTAAACTTTTGAAATTTAATTTTATTTATTTTTTTATACAGCAGGTTATTATTAGTTATCTATTTTATACATATTCATGTATACAGGTCAATCCCAATCTCCCAACTCATCCCACCACCACCACCCCATGGCTTCACCCCTTGGTGTCCATACGTTTGTTCTCTACCTCTGTGTCTCTATTTCTGCCCTGCAAACTGGTCCATCTGTACCATTTTTCTAGGTTCCACATATATGCATTAATATACAATATTTGTTTTTCTCTTTCTGACTTACTTCACTCTGTATGACAGTCTCTAGATCCATCGACGTCTCTACAAATGACCCAGTTTCATTCCTTTGTATGGCTGAGTAATATTCCATTTTATATATGTACCACATCTTTATCCATTCGTCTGTCTGTGGGCATTTAGGTTGCTTCCATTACCTGGCTATTGAAAATAGTGCTGCAATGAACATTGTGGTGAATGTGTCTTTTTGATTTATGGTTTTCTCTGGGTATATTCCCAGAAGTGGGATTGCTGGATCATATGGTAATTCTATTTTTAGTTTCTTAAGGAACCTCCATACTGTTCTCCATAGTGACTGCATCAATTTACATTCCCACCAATAGTGGAAGAGGGTTCCTTTTGTCCACACCCTCCCCAGCATTTGTTGTTTGTAGATTTTCTGATGATGCCCATTCTAACAGGTGTGTGGTGATACCTCATTGTAGTTTGGATTTGCATTTCTCTACTAATTAGTGATGTTGAGCAGCTTTTCATGTGCGTCTTGACCATCTCTGTGTCTTCTTTGAAGAAATGTCTGTTTAGATCTTCTACCCATTTTTGTATTGGGTTGTTTGTTTTTTTAATATGAAACTGCATGAGCTCTTTATATATATTGGAGATTAAACCTTTGTCCATTGATTCGTTTGCAAATATTTCCTCCCATTCTGAGGGTTGCCTTTTTCCATTCCCGTTTTGTAAGAAAAAAAATAAAGAAAGAAAAAGAAGCAGAACACAAATGTGCGTAAAATATGCCTCTTGAAACTGTCGTTTTGAAATATGGACGTCTGTTGAATTTTTTGGTCGATATACGACCCCAGGATTTGTTTTCAGGGCAGGTGTCATTTACAGGCCTGCAATTATTTTGAATATCAACTGCCCATTAGCCCTGGGATTAAAGCTGCTGTTGTGTGAAACGGCCACAAGGTGGCAGCAGTTCTCCTTTACCAAACCTGGTTACTAGGGCAACAGAGCCTCAATGGAAGTCGTGTTCTAGGTTGTAATTTAGAATGGAATGTGCCAGGAAAAAGCCCCTTATGTTTGTCTCACTACTTCTTGTTCGTTTTTTAATTTAATTTTTATTTTTTATCACCGCAAGTTTGATTACAATGTTTGGCTTGTTGTAGGCGTGCACCATGTGGTTCTTTTACACATATACATATGTCTGTTCTTCCTGGGATCCTTGTCCCATGTACGTTATGACAGAATGTTGAGTAGTCTTCTCTTGGTATTCCGTAGGTGTTTGGTGATTATATATTTCACCTGTGTTTGTATATGTCTGTTAACCCCAATATCCTAATGTATCCAATCCTCACGCCTTTCCATTGGTGAACCATAAGTTTGTTTAATGAATCTGTGATTGCCCTTCTCTGTGGAAATATCTTCACTGGTATCAATTTTTAGGTAACACCTATAAGTGATATCATAGGATATGTGTCTTTCTCTTTCTGACTTACTACAAGTCACGGGATTACCTCTAGACTCATCTACGGTGCTGCAAATGGCATGGTGTCCTTTTTTCCCTTGGCTAACATTCTGTCTGTACATGTACCAGTTCTTCTTTGTCCACTCATCTGTTGATGGACTTTTTGGTTGCTTTCGTGTCATGGCTATTGTAATGCTGCAGCAATGCACATTTGCCTGCCTGTGTCTTTCCAATTCTGTGTTCTTAGGTGATAGGCCCAGGAGTGGGCCTGCTGGATCATATGGTAGCAAAATGTTTACCTTGTAGAGGCACCTCCATTCTGTTCTCATTAGTGGCTCTTACCAGGTTACGTCCCACTTAAAGTTGAAGTTATGCTCTTCTCCACAACACCTTCAGCGTTTATTTTTTGTAGTATTTTTGCTGATGTTTATTCTGACTAGTGTGAGCTGATACCACTTTGTGGTTGGATTTGCATGCGTCTCATAATCCCTTGAAATTGAGCTTTCTGGCATGTCCTTTTTTTCTTCAAACTGTGAGTACAGCTTACCTCTTCAAATTGTTTTCGTGAAGTATGTGTGACATTTAGAAATATTTTGGCCATTACCTCCCTCAAGACATTTTGAGGGCAGGTTTCATTTACAGCCCTCCAGTACTGGTGCATGTGAAGTGACCCTTAGCACAGGTTTTAAAGCTGCTGTTGCAGGTAATGGCCAGAGGGCGGCAGCATTTCTGTTTTTCCCAATCTGGTAACTAGGGAAACAGACCTTCCTGGCAGTGGTGTTCCTCGGTTATATATTAGAGTGGAATGTGCCCCCAAAAGCTGATGTCTCCTTACTTTTGTTTGTTTTATAAATTGAATTTATATTTTTTTATTGGAGTCATATTCCATTGTGTACACGGACCACTTCTTCTTTGTGCATTCCTCTGTGGATGGACATTTTTGTAGCTTCCAAGTGTTGGCTATGGTAAATATTGCTGGAGTGCAGGATTGCCAGCCTGTGTCTTTTTTTGTTTTTTTTTTTTTTGCACTACATGGGCCTCTCACTGCCGTGGACCCTCCCATTGCAGAGCACAGGCTCCGGACGCGCAGGCCCAGCAGCCATAGCTCACGGGACCAGCCGCTCCGCGGCATGTGGGATCTTCCCGAACCGGGGCATGAACCCGTGTCTCCTGCATTGGCAGGCGGACTCTCAACCACTGCGCCACCAGTGAAGCCCAGCCTGTGTCTTTTTGATTCTCATCCCCTCAGGCGTTAGGCACAGCAGTGGGTATGCTTGATTGAATGGTAGCTCAGTATTTACCTTTACAAGGCATCTCGTTTTTGTTTTCATTACTGGCTCTTACCTTGTCCCATGTTGAACCAAGGGTAGGCATTTCTCCAAAACCCCTTCAGCATTTATTGTTTGCAGAATTTTTGCTGATGGCCATTCTGACTTGTGTGAGCTGATAGGTTTTTGTAATTTGGATTTGCATATCTTTAATTATTCCTAATGTTCAGCATTTTTCCATGCCTTTTTAACTTTCTGGTACAGAAAAACAGAAAAAAAACGGAGAGTACAATTAACCTCTTGAAATTGTGTTCTTGGATGGTTGCCCTCTTTTGAATTTTTTGGTCAATTTTCGACCCCAGGATTGTTTTTGAGGGCAGGTGTCATTCACAGGCCTGCAATGAGTGTGAATATTTAGTGAGCATTAGCACTGGGTTTAAAGCTGCTGTTGTGGGAAACGGCCACAAGGCGGCAGCATTTCTCCATTCCCAAATCTGGTTACTAGGGCAGCAGAGCCTTTCTGGGACCAATGGAATACAGAAGAAGGCATCACTGAAGTCTAATTCAGAATAGCATGTCCTGGTGGATGGTAGAAAGGCCAGCAGGGTGTAGGAATTAGGAACTACTGGATGTATATCCTCGGTGGCTTCACTGACTGTCCTGACATCCTTTACCAGGTCCCCAGCAGCCCACGGGGCTCTCGTGGTCAGGGCAATCCCAGGTTATGGAGCTCACCTGCGCAACTACCCAGCAGCCCATGGGGCTCTCCTGGTCAGGCCCCTCCCAGGATATGGGGCTCACCTGGGCAGGTCCCCAGCAGCCCACGGGGCTCTCATGGTCAGGCCACTCCCAGGTTATGGAGCTCACGTGTGCAACTACCCAGCAGCCCATGGGGCTCTCGTGGTCAGACCCCTCCCAGGATACGGAGCTCCCCTGGGCAGGTACCACGGCAGGGCTGGGCACACAGGAACCGTGCACATAGCCCTCATTTCAGGGCACGCCAGATCGCCTGTCACTCGGAGCTGACACAGAGCACCTGAGAGCAGGACTTGAACTAACAAACAGCAGCTCCGCCAGGTCTGTGACCCTGGGCATCACTCTGTGCGGCCTCCCTCTGCCTGGTCTTCCAGAGACTTCCACTGCAGCCGGGGCACCAGGCCTCTGTCTCCACCCATCACCCCTCCTCTCCCTGACTCCTGGGTTCCTCTCATTAGGAGAGGCGGAGGGTCTTCTTGAAGTTGTCTCCCACTCACGAGCCAGATAAAATGATGAGAAAACAAGCCGGAGCTGCAGCCTCTTGTCTCTCCTGACTCTCAGGACCTGGCCGGTTCAGCGAGGTCCATTTTCTGCAATGTAAGCCCCTGAGGGGTGAGGATTGGCTGACCTGGGCAGCCTGACCCTGCTGGCCAGCCCTCCCCAGGTGTGCCTGGCTTGAGGTCAATATAAACACAACTCCAGGCAGCAAGAGCCCCTGCAGCTGTGCCTGATGCCATATTCTCTGCCCCGTCAGCAGTCTCGGGGCTGTGCTGTTGGGAGGGAGTGAGGGGCCACGGCTTTGTGGGTGGCCCGGTGTGAGTGGGGCTCTGCTGGACTTTCTTCAGGAGTTGCCAGGCTGCCACCTGCTAAAGAAGAGGATGTGTCACCCATACCTTCCGCTGGAATTTCTCCCCGGGCAGAGGTGAGGAAGGAAAAAAGCAGTGGGGGCCGGGACAGGAGGGGTATCTCAGGCAGGGAAATGGAAAGCTTCCAGAAGAGCGCCCGGGGCCAGGACCATCCTGGCTGGCCTGCAGGCACCAAGTCGGCCTGCGTGCTGTCCCTGATGTGGCTCCACAGCCATTCCTCTAGGCTTTCAAGACCTTGTACATATTCAGGTGTTTTACCTGGGAAGGGTGGGAACAGTTCAGCAGCAGCTGGCCTGGGACTCAGCTCATGTTTACTCACAGATGCCTCGGCACAGTCCCCCAGCTTTGCAATGAGGACGCTCCTTGAGGAGGGGCTGCTGGCTGCATGGGAGATGATTCCCCACCTCTGAACAACTTCAGAATTGTTTCCCACTGGAGCAAGTGCCCTGATAGGGTTTTCCTCTGTATAACTGGTGGTTCTGTTTTTTTTTTCTTTTTTGGTTCAAGGTAGATTTTATTCCTCTTTTAAGCATTTATAGATATAAGCAAGGATATAATTCATTCATATAAATACATCTGTGTGAAGGGAAGAACTTTTTTCTGTTTTATTTTTAAATTTTATTTATTTTTTAAACTTTTGAAATTTAATTTTATTTATTTTTTTATACAGCAGGTTATTATTAGTTATCTATTTTATACATATTCATGTATACAGGTCAATCCCAATCTCCCAACTCATCCCACCACCACCACCCCATGGCTTCACCCCTTGGTGTCCATACGTTTGTTCTCTACCTCTGTGTCTCTATTTCTGCCCTGCAAACTGGTTCATCTGTACCATTTTTCTAGGTTCCACATATATGCATTAATATACAATATTTGTTTTTCTCTTTCTGACTTACTTCACTCTGTATGACAGTCTCTAGATCCATCGACGTCTCTACAAATGACCCAGTTTCATTCCTTTGTATGGCTGAGTAATATTCCATTTTATATATGTACCACATCTTTATCCATTCGTCTGTCTGTGGGCATTTAGGTTGCTTCCATTACCTGGCTATTGAAAATAGTGCTGCAATGAACATTGTGGTGAATGTGTCTTTTTGATTTATGGTTTTCTCTGGGTATATTCCCAGAAGTGGGATTGCTGGATCATATGGTAATTCTATTTTTAGTTTCTTAAGGAACCTCCATACTGTTCTCCATAGTGACTGCATCAATTTACATTCCCACCAATAGTGGAAGAGGGTTCCTTTTGTCCACACCCTCCCCAGCATTTGTTGTTTGTAGATTTTCTGATGATGCCCATTCTAACAGGTGTGTGGTGATACCTCATTGTAGTTTGGATTTGCATTTCTCTACTAATTAGTGATGTTGAGCAGCTTTTCATGTGCGTCTTGACCATCTCTGTGTCTTCTTTGAAGAAATGTCTATTTAGATCTTCTACCCATTTTTGTATTGGGTTGTTTGTTTTTTTAATATGAAACTGCATGAGCTCTTTATATATATTGGAGATTAAACCTTTGTCCATTGATTCGTTTGCAAATATTTCCTCCCATTCTGAGGGTTGCCTTTTTCCATTCCCGTTTTGTAAGAAAAAAAATAAAGAAAGAAAAAGAAGCAGAACACAAATGTGCGTAAAATATGCCTCTTGAAACTGTCGTTTTGAAATATGGACGTCTGTTGAATTTTTTGGTCGATATACGACCCCAGGATTTGTTTTCAGGGCAGGTGTCATTTACAGGCCTGCAATTATTTTGAATATCAACTGCCCATTAGCCCTGGGATTAAAGCTGCTGTTGTGTGAAACGGCCACAAGGTGGCAGCAGTTCTCCTTTACCAAACCTGGTTACTAGGGCAACAGAGCCTCAATGGAAGTCGTGTTCTAGGTTGTAATTTAGAATGGAATGTGCCAGGAAAAAGCCCCTTATGTTTGTCTCACTACTTCTTGTTCGTTTTTTAATTTAATTTTTATTTTTTATCACCGCAAGTTTGATTACAATGTTTGGCTTGTTGTAGGCGTGCACCATGTGGTTCTTTTACACATATACATATGTCTGTTCTTCCTGGGATCCTTGTCCCATGTACGTTATGACAGAATGTTGAGTAGTCTTCTCTTGGTATTCCGTAGGTGTTTGGTGATTATATATTTCACCTGTGTTTGTATATGTCTGTTAACCCCAATATCCTAATGTATCCAATCCTCACGCCTTTCCATTGGTGAACCATAAGTTTGTTTAATGAATCTGTGATTGCCCTTCTCTGTGGAAATATCTTCACTGGTATCAATTTTTAGGTAACACCTATAAGTGATATCATAGGATATGTGTCTTTCTCTTTCTGACTTACTACAAGTCACGGGATTACCTCTAGACTCATCTACGGTGCTGCAAATGGCATGGTGTCCTTTTTTCCCTTGGCTAACATTCTGTCTGTACGTGTACCAGTTCTTCTTTGTCCACTCATCTGTTGATGGACTTTTTGGTTGCTTTCGTGTCATGGCTATTGTAATGCTGCAGCAATGCACATTTGCCTGCCTGTGTCTTTCCAATTCTGTGTTCTTAGGTGATAGGCCCAGGAGTGGGCCTGCTGGATCATATGGTAGCAAAATGTTTACCTTGTAGAGGCACCTCCATTCTGTTCTCATTAGTGGCTCTTACCAGGTTACGTCCCACTTAAAGTTGAAGTTATGCTCTTCTCCACAACACCTTCAGCGTTTATTTTTTGTAGTATTTTTGCTGATGTTTATTCTGACTAGTGTGAGCTGATACCACTTTGTGGTTGGATTTGCATGCGTCTCATAATCCCTTGAAATTGAGCTTTCTGGCATGTCCTTTTTTTCTTCAAACTGTGAGTACAGCTTACCTCTTCAAATTGTTTTCGTGAAGTATGTGTGACATTTAGAAATATTTTGGCCATTACCTCCCTCAAGACATTTTGAGGGCAGGTTTCATTTACAGCCCTCCAGTACTGGTGCATGTGAAGTGACCCTTAGCACAGGTTTTAAAGCTGCTGTTGCAGGTAATGGCCAGAGGGCGGCAGCATTTCTGTTTTTCCCAATCTGGTAACTAGGGAAACAGACCTTCCTGGCAGTGGTGTTCCTCGGTTATATATTAGAGTGGAATGTGCCCCCAAAAGCTGATGTCTCCTTACTTTTGTTTGTTTTATAAATTGAATTTATATTTTTTTATTGGAGTCATATTCCATTGTGTACACGGACCACTTCTTCTTTGTGCATTCCTCTGTGGATGGACATTTTTGTAGCTTCCAAGTGTTGGCTATGGTAAATATTGCTGGAGTGCAGGATTGCCAGCCTGTGTCTTTTTTTGTTTTTTTTTTTTTGCACTACATGGGCCTCTCACTGCCGTGGACCCTCCCATTGCAGAGCACAGGCTCCGGACGCGCAGGCCCAGCAGCCATAGCTCACGGGACCAGCCGCTCCGCGGCATGTGGGATCTTCCCGAACCGGGGCATGAACCCGTGTCTCCTGCATTGGCAGGCGGACTCTCAACCACTGCGCCACCAGTGAAGCCCAGCCTGTGTCTTTTTGATTCTCATCCCCTCAGGCGTTAGGCACAGCAGTGGGTATGCTTGATTGAATGGTAGCTCAGTATTTACCTTTACAAGGCATCTCGTTTTTGTTTTCATTACTGGCTCTTACCTTGTCCCATGTTGAACCAAGGGTAGGCATTTCTCCAAAACCCCTTCAGCATTTATTGTTTGCAGAATTTTTGCTGATGGCCATTCTGACTTGTGTGAGCTGATAGGTTTTTGTAATTTGGATTTGCATATCTTTAATTATTCCTAATGTTCAGCATTTTTCCATGCCTTTTTAACTTTCTGGTACAGAAAAACAGAAAAAAAACGGAGAGTACAATTAACCTCTTGAAATTGTGTTCTTGGATGGTTGCCCTCTTTTGAATTTTTTGGTCAATTTTCGACCCCAGGATTGTTTTTGAGGGCAGGTGTCATTCACAGGCCTGCAATGAGTGTGAATATTTAGTGAGCATTAGCACTGGGTTTAAAGCTGCTGTTGTGGGAAACGGCCACAAGGCGGCAGCATTTCTCCATTCCCAAATCTGGTTACTAGGGCAGCAGAGCCTTTCTGGGACCAATGGAATACAGAAGAAGGCATCACTGAAGTCTAATTCAGAATAGCATGTCCTGGTGGATGGTAGAAAGGCCAGCAGGGTGTAGGAATTAGGAACTACTGGATGTATATCCTCGGTGGCTTCACTGACTGTCCTGACATCCTTTACCAGGTCCCCAGCAGCCCACGGGGCTCTCGTGGTCAGGGCAATCCCAGGTTATGGAGCTCACCTGCGCAACTACCCAGCAGCCCATGGGGCTCTCCTGGTCAGGCCCCTCCCAGGATATGGGGCTCACCTGGGCAGGTCCCCAGCAGCCCACGGGGCTCTCATGGTCAGGCCACTCCCAGGTTATGGAGCTCACGTGTGCAACTACCCAGCAGCCCATGGGGCTCTCGTGGTCAGACCCCTCCCAGGATACGGAGCTCCCCTGGGCAGGTACCACGGCAGGGCTGGGCACACAGGAACCGTGCACATAGCCCTCATTTCAGGGCACGCCAGATCGCCTGTCACTCGGAGCTGACACAGAGCACCTGAGAGCAGGACTTGAACTAACAAACAGCAGCTCCGCCAGGTCTGTGACCCTGGGCATCACTCTGTGCGGCCTCCCTCTGCCTGGTCTTCCAGAGACTTCCACTGCAGCCGGGGCACCAGGCCTCTGTCTCCACCCATCACCCCTCCTCTCCCTGACTCCTGGGTTCCTCTCATTAGGAGAGGCGGAGGGTCTTCTTGAAGTTGTCTCCCACTCACGAGCCAGATAAAATGATGAGAAAACAAGCCGGAGCTGCAGCCTCTTGTCTCTCCTGACTCTCAGGACCTGGCCGGTTCAGCGAGGTCCATTTTCTGCAATGTAAGCCCCTGAGGGGTGAGGATTGGCTGACCTGGGCAGCCTGACCCTGCTGGCCAGCCCTCCCCAGGTGTGCCTGGCTTGAGGTCAATATAAACACAACTCCAGGCAGCAAGAGCCCCTGCAGCTGTGCCTGACGCCATATTCTCTGCCCCGTCAGCAGTCTCGGGGCTGTGCTGTTGGGAGGGAGTGAGGGGCCACGGCTTTGTGGGTGGCCCGGTGTGAGTGGGGCTCTGCTGGACTTTCTTCAGGAGTTGCCAGGCTGCCACCTGCTAAAGAAGAGGATGTGTCACCCATACCTTCCGCTGGAATTTCTCCCCGGGCAGAGGTGAGGAAGGAAAAAAGCAGTGGGGGCCGGGACAGGAGGGGTATCTCAGGCAGGGAAATGGAAAGCTTCCAGAAGAGCGCCCGGGGCCAGGACCATCCTGGCTGGCCTGCAGGCACCAAGTCGGCCTGCGTGCTGTCCCTGATGTGGCTCCACAGCCATTCCTCTAGGCTTTCAAGACCTTGTACATATTCAGGTGTTTTACCTGGGAAGGGTGGGAACAGTTCAGCAGCAGCTGGCCTGGGACTCAGCTCATGTTTACTCACAGATGCCTCGGCACAGTCCCCCAGCTTTGCAATGAGGACGCTCCTTGAGGAGGGGCTGCTGGCTGCATGGGAGATGATTCCCCACCTCTGAACAACTTCAGAATTGTTTCCCACTGGAGCAAGTGCCCTGATAGGGTTTTCCTCTGTATAACTGGTGGTTCTGTTTTTTTTTTCTTTTTTGGTTCAAGGTAGATTTTATTCCTCTTTTAAGCATTTATAGATATAAGCAAGGATATAATTCATTCATATAAATACATCTGTGTGAAGGGAAGAACTTTTTTCTGTTTTATTTTTAAATTTTATTTATTTTTTAAACTTTTGAAATTTAATTTTATTTATTTTTTTATACAGCAGGTTATTATTAGTTATCTATTTTATACATATTCATGTATACAGGTCAATCCCAATCTCCCAACTCATCCCACCACCACCACCCCATGGCTTCACCCCTTGGTGTCCATACGTTTGTTCTCTACCTCTGTGTCTCTATTTCTGCCCTGCAAACTGGTTCATCTGTACCATTTTTCTAGGTTCCACATATATGCATTAATATACAATATTTGTTTTTCTCTTTCTGACTTACTTCACTCTGTATGACAGTCTCTAGATCCATCGACGTCTCTACAAATGACCCAGTTTCATTCCTTTGTATGGCTGAGTAATATTCCATTTTATATATGTACCACATCTTTATCCATTCGTCTGTCTGTGGGCATTTAGGTTGCTTCCATTACCTGGCTATTGAAAATAGTGCTGCAATGAACATTGTGGTGAATGTGTCTTTTTGATTTATGGTTTTCTCTGGGTATATTCCCAGAAGTGGGATTGCTGGATCATATGGTAATTCTATTTTTAGTTTCTTAAGGAACCTCCATACTGTTCTCCATAGTGACTGCATCAATTTACATTCCCACCAATAGTGGAAGAGGGTTCCTTTTGTCCACACCCTCCCCAGCATTTGTTGTTTGTAGATTTTCTGATGATGCCCATTCTAACAGGTGTGTGGTGATACCTCATTGTAGTTTGGATTTGCATTTCTCTACTAATTAGTGATGTTGAGCAGCTTTTCATGTGCGTCTTGACCATCTCTGTGTCTTCTTTGAAGAAATGTCTGTTTAGATCTTCTACCCATTTTTGTATTGGGTTGTTTGTTTTTTTAATATGAAACTGCATGAGCTCTTTATATATATTGGAGATTAAACCTTTGTCCATTGATTCGTTTGCAAATATTTCCTCCCATTCTGAGGGTTGCCTTTTTCCATTCCCGTTTTGTAAGAAAAAAAATAAAGAAAGAAAAAGAAGCAGAACACAAATGTGCGTAAAATATGCCTCTTGAAACTGTCGTTTTGAAATATGGACGTCTGTTGAATTTTTTGGTCGATATACGACCCCAGGATTTGTTTTCAGGGCAGGTGTCATTTACAGGCCTGCAATTATTTTGAATATCAACTGCCCATTAGCCCTGGGATTAAAGCTGCTGTTGTGTGAAACGGCCACAAGGTGGCAGCAGTTCTCCTTTACCAAACCTGGTTACTAGGGCAACAGAGCCTCAATGGAAGTCGTGTTCTAGGTTGTAATTTAGAATGGAATGTGCCAGGAAAAAGCCCCTTATGTTTGTCTCACTACTTCTTGTTCGTTTTTTAATTTAATTTTTATTTTTTATCACCACAAGTTTGATTACAATGTTTGGCTTGTTGTAGGCGTGCACCATGTGGTTCTTTTACACATATACATATGTCTGTTCTTCCTGGGATCCTTGTCCCATGTACGTTATGACAGAATGTTGAGTAGTCTTCTCTTGGTATTCCGTAGGTGTTTGGTGATTATATATTTCACCTGTGTTTGTATATGTCTGTTAACCCCAATATCCTAATGTATCCAATCCTCACGCCTTTCCATTGGTGAACCATAAGTTTGTTTAATGAATCTGTGATTGCCCTTCTCTGTGGAAATATCTTCACTGGTATCACTTTTTAGGTAACACCTATAAGTGATATCATAGGATATGTGTCTTTCTCTTTCTGACTTACTACAAGTCACGGGATTACCTCTAGACTCATCTACGGTGCTGCAAATGGCATGGTGTCCTTTTTTCCCTTGGCTAACATTCTGTCTGTACGTGTACCAGTTCTTCTTTGTCCACTCATCTGTTGATGGACTTTTTGGTTGCTTTCGTGTCATGGCTATTGTAATGCTGCAGCAATGCACATTTGCCTGCCTGTGTCTTTCCAATTCTGTGTTCTTAGGTGATAGGCCCAGGAGTGGGCCTGCTGGATCATATGGTAGCAAAATGTTTACCTTGTAGAGGCACCTCCATTCTGTTCTCATTAGTGGCTCTTACCAGGTTACGTCCCACTTAAAGTTGAAGTTATGCTCTTCTCCACAACACCTTCAGCGTTTATTTTTTGTAGTATTTTTGCTGATGTTTATTCTGACTAGTGTGAGCTGATACCACTTTGTGGTTGGATTTGCATGCGTCTCATAATCCCTTGAAATTGAGCTTTCTGGCATGTCCTTTTTTTCTTCAAACTGTGAGTACAGCTTACCTCTTCAAATTGTTTTTGTGAAGTATGTGTGACATTTAGAAATATTTTGGCCATTACCTCCCTCAAGACATTTTGAGGGCAGGTTTCATTTACAGCCCTCCAGTACTGGTGCATGTGAAGTGACCCTTAGCACAGGTTTTAAAGCTGCTGTTGCAGGTAATGGCCAGAGGGCGGCAGCATTTCTGTTTTTCCCAATCTGGTAACTAGGGAAACAGACCTTCCTGGCAGTGGTGTTCCTCGGTTATATATTAGAGTGGAATGTGCCCCCAAAAGCTGATGTCTCCTTACTTTTGTTTGTTTTATAAATTGAATTTATATTTTTTTATTGGAGTCATATTCCATTGTGTACACGGACCACTTCTTCTTTGTGCATTCCTCTGTGGATGGACATTTTTGTAGCTTCCAAGTGTTGGCTATGGTAAATATTGCTGGAGTGCAGGATTGCCAGCCTGTGTCTTTTTTTGTTTTTTTTTTTTTGCACTACATGGGCCTCTCACTGCCGTGGACCCTCCCATTGCAGAGCACAGGCTCCGGACGCGCAGGCCCAGCAGCCATAGCTCACGGGACCAGCCGCTCCGCGGCATGTGGGATCTTCCCGAACCGGGGCATGAACCCGTGTCTCCTGCATTGGCAGGCGGACTCTCAACCACTGCGCCACCAGTGAAGCCCAGCCTGTGTCTTTTTGATTCTCATCCCCTCAGGCGTTAGGCACAGCAGTGGGTATGCTTGATTGAATGGTAGCTCAGTATTTACCTTTACAAGGCATCTCGTTTTTGTTTTCATTACTGGCTCTTACCTTGTCCCATGTTGAACCAAGGGTAGGCATTTCTCCAAAACCCCTTCAGCATTTATTGTTTGCAGAATTTTTGCTGATGGCCATTCTGACTTGTGTGAGCTGATAGGTTTTTGTAATTTGGATTTGCATATCTTTAATTATTCCTAATGTTCAGCATTTTTCCATGCCTTTTTAACTTTCTGGTACAGAAAAACAGAAAAAAAACGGAGAGTACAATTAACCTCTTGAAATTGTGTTCTTGGATGGTTGCCCTCTTTTGAATTTTTTGGTCAATTTTCGACCCCAGGATTGTTTTTGAGGGCAGGTGTCATTCACAGGCCTGCAATGAGTGTGAATATTTAGTGAGCATTAGCACTGGGTTTAAAGCTGCTGTTGTGGGAAACGGCCACAAGGCGGCAGCATTTCTCCATTCCCAAATCTGGTTACTAGGGCAGCAGAGCCTTTCTGGGACCAATGGAATACAGAAGAAGGCATCACTGAAGTCTAATTCAGAATAGCATGTCCTGGTGGATGGTAGAAAGGCCAGCAGGGTGTAGGAATTAGGAACTACTGGATGTATATCCTCGGTGGCTTCACTGACTGTCCTGACATCCTTTACCAGGTCCCCAGCAGCCCACGGGGCTCTCGTGGTCAGGGCAATCCCAGGTTATGGAGCTCACCTGCGCAACTACCCAGCAGCCCAGGGGGCTCTCCTGGTCAGGCCCCTCCCAGGATATGGGGCTCACCTGGGCAGGTCCCCAGCAGCCCACGGGGCTCTCATGGTCAGGCCACTCCCAGGTTATGGAGCTCATGTGTGCAACTACCCAGCAGCCCATGGGGCTCTCGTGGTCAGACCCCTCCCAGGATACGGAGCTCCCCTGGGCAGGTACCACGGCAGGGCTGGGCACACAGGAACCGTGCACATAGCCCTCATTTCAGGGCACGCCAGATCGCCTGTCACTCGGAGCTGACACAGAGCACCTGAGAGCAGGACTTGAACTAACAAACAGCAGCTCCGCCAGGTCTGTGACCCTGGGCATCACTCTGTGCGGCCTCCCTCTGCCTGGTCTTCCAGAGACTTCCACTGCAGCCGGGGCACCAGGCCTCTGTCTCCACCCATCACCCCTCCTCTCCCTGACTCCTGGGTTCCTCTCATTAGGAGAGGCGGAGGGTCTTCTTGAAGTTGTCTCCCACTCACGAGCCAGATAAAATGATGAGAAAACAAGCCGGAGCTGCAGCCTCTTGTCTCTCCTGACTCTCAGGACCTGGCCGGTTCAGCGAGGTCCATTTTCTGCAATGTAAGCCCCTGAGGGGTGAGGATTGGCTGACCTGGGCAGCCTGACCCTGCTGGCCAGCCCTCCCCAGGTGTGCCTGGCTTGAGGTCAATATAAACACAACTCCAGGCAGCAAGAGCCCCTGCAGCTGTGCCTGATGCCATATTCTCTGCCCCGTCAGCAGTCTCGGGGCTGTGCTGTTGGGAGGGAGTGAGGGGCCACGGCTTTGTGGGTGGCCCGGTGTGAGTGGGGCTCTGCTGGACTTTCTTCAGGAGTTGCCAGGCTGCCACCTGCTAAAGAAGAGGATGTGTCACCCATACCTTCCGCTGGAATTTCTCCCCGGGCAGAGGTGAGGAAGGAAAAAAGCAGTGGGGGCCGGGACAGGAGGGGTATCTCAGGCAGGGAAATGGAAAGCTTCCAGAAGAGCGCCCGGGGCCAGGACCATCCTGGCTGGCCTGCAGGCACCAAGTCGGCCTGCGTGCTGTCCCTGATGTGGCTCCACAGCCATTCCTCTAGGCTTTCAAGACCTTGTACATATTCAGGTGTTTTACCTGGGAAGGGTGGGAACAGTTCAGCAGCAGCTGGCCTGGGACTCAGCTCATGTTTACTCACAGATGCCTCGGCACAGTCCCCCAGCTTTGCAATGAGGACGCTCCTTGAGGGGGGGCTGCTGGCTGCATGGGAGATGATTCCCCACCTCTGAACAACTTCAGAATTGTTTCCCACTGGAGCAAGTGCCCTGATAGGGTTTTCCTCTGTATAACTGGTGGTTCTGTTTTTTTTTTCTTTTTTGGTTCAAGGTAGATTTTATTCCTCTTTTAAGCATTTATAGATATAAGCAAGGATATAATTCATTCATATAAATACATCTGTGTGAAGGGAAGAACTTTTTTCTGTTTTACTTTTAAATTTTATTTATTTTTTAAACTTTTGAAATTTAATTTTATTTATTTTTTTATACAGCAGGTTATTATTAGTTATCTATTTTATACATATTCATGTATACAGGTCAATCCCAATCTCCCAACTCATCCCACCACCACCACCCCATGGCTTCACCCCTTGGTGTCCATACGTTTGTTCTCTACCTCTGTGTCTCTATTTCTGCCCTGCAAACTGGTTCATCTGTACCATTTTTCTAGGTTCCACATATATGCATTAATATACAATATTTGTTTTTCTCTTTCTGACTTACTTCACTCTGTATGACAGTCTCTAGATCCATCGACGTCTCTACAAATGACCCAGTTTCATTCCTTTGTATGGCTGAGTAATATTCCATTTTATATATGTACCACATCTTTATCCATTCGTCTGTCTGTGGGCATTTAGGTTGCTTCCATTACCTGGCTATTGAAAATAGTGCTGCAATGAACATTGTGGTGAATGTGTCTTTTTGATTTATGGTTTTCTCTGGGTATATTCCCAGAAGTGGGATTGCTGGATCATATGGTAATTCTATTTTTAGTTTCTTAAGGAACCTCCATACTGTTCTCCATAGTGACTGCATCAATTTACATTCCCACCAATAGTGGAAGAGGGTTCCTTTTGTCCACACCCTCCCCAGCATTTGTTGTTTGTAGATTTTCTGATGATGCCCATTCTAACAGGTGTGTGGTGATACCTCATTGTAGTTTGGATTTGCATTTCTCTACTAATTAGTGATGTTGAGCAGCTTTTCATGTGCGTCTTGACCATCTCTGTGTCTTCTTTGAAGAAATGTCTATTTAGATCTTCTACCCATTTTTGTTTTGGGTTGTTTGTTTTTTTAATATGAAACTGCATGAGCTCTTTATATATATTGGAGATTAAACCTTTGTCCATTGATTCGTTTGCAAATATTTCCTCCCATTCTGAGGGTTGCCTTTTTCCATTCCCGTTTTGTAAGAAAAAAAATAAAGAAAGAAAAAGAAGCAGAACACAAATGTGCGTAAAATATGCCTCTTGAAACTGTCGTTTTGAAATATGGACGTCTGTTGAATTTTTTGGTCGATATACGACCCCAGGATTTGTTTTCAGGGCAGGTGTCATTTACAGGCCTGCAATTATTTTGAATATCAACTGCCCATTAGCCCTGGGATTAAAGCTGCTGTTGTGTGAAACGGCCACAAGGTGGCAGCAGTTCTCCTTTACCAAACCTGGTTACTAGGGCAACAGAGCCTCAATGGAAGTCGTGTTCTAGGTTGTAATTTAGAATGGAATGTGCCAGGAAAAAGCCCCTTATGTTTGTCTCACTACTTCTTGTTCGTTTTTTAATTTAATTTTTATTTTTTATCACCGCAAGTTTGATTACAATGTTTGGCTTGTTGTAGGCGTGCACCATGTGGTTCTTTTACACATATACATATGTCTGTTCTTCCTGGGATCCTTGTCCCATGTACGTTATGACAGAATGTTGAGTAGTCTTCTCTTGGTATTCCGTAGGTGTTTGGTGATTATATATTTCACCTGTGTTTGTATATGTCTGTTAACCCCAATATCCTAATGTATCCAATCCTCACGCCTTTCCATTGGTGAACCATAAGTTTGTTTAATGAATCTGTGATTGCCCTTCTCTGTGGAAATATCTTCACTGGTATCACTTTTTAGGTAACACCTATAAGTGATATCATAGGATATGTGTCTTTCTCTTTCTGACTTACTACAAGTCACGGGATTACCTCTAGACTCATCTACGGTGCTGCAAATGGCATGGTGTCCTTTTTTCCCTTGGCTAACATTCTGTCTGTACGTGTACCAGTTCTTCTTTGTCCACTCATCTGTTGATGGACTTTTTGGTTGCTTTCGTGTCATGGCTATTGTAATGCTGCAGCAATGCACATTTGCCTGCCTGTGTCTTTCCAATTCTGTGTTCTTAGGTGATAGGCCCAGGAGTGGGCCTGCTGGATCATATGGTAGCAAAATGTTTACCTTGTAGAGGCACCTCCATTCTGTTCTCATTAGTGGCTCTTACCAGGTTACGTCCCACTTAAAGTTGAAGTTATGCTCTTCTCCACAACACCTTCAGCGTTTATTTTTTGTAGTATTTTTGCTGATGTTTATTCTGACTAGTGTGAGCTGATACCACTTTGTGGTTGGATTTGCATGCGTCTCATAATCCCTTGAAATTGAGCTTTCTGGCATGTCCTTTTTTTCTTCAAACTGTGAGTACAGCTTACCTCTTCAAATTGTTTTCGTGAAGTATGTGTGACATTTAGAAATATTTTGGCCATTACCTCCCTCAAGACATTTTGAGGGCAGGTTTCATTTACAGCCCTCCAGTACTGGTGCATGTGAAGTGACCCTTAGCACAGGTTTTAAAGCTGCTGTTGCAGGTAATGGCCAGAGGGCGGCAGCATTTCTGTTTTTCCCAATCTGGTAACTAGGGAAACAGACCTTCCTGGCAGTGGTGTTCCTCGGTTATATATTAGAGTGGAATGTGCCCCCAAAAGCTGATGTCTCCTTACTTTTGTTTGTTTTATAAATTGAATTTATATTTTTTTATTGGAGTCATATTCCATTGTGTACACGGACCACTTCTTCTTTGTGCATTCCTCTGTGGATGGACATTTTTGTAGCTTCCAAGTGTTGGCTATGGTAAATATTGCTGGAGTGCAGGATTGCCAGCCTGTGTCTTTTTTTGTTTTTTTTTTTTTTGCACTACATGGGCCTCTCACTGCCGTGGACCCTCCCATTGCAGAGCACAGGCTCCGGACGCGCAGGCCCAGCAGCCATAGCTCACGGGACCAGCCGCTCCGCGGCATGTGGGATCTTCCCGAACCGGGGCATGAACCCGTGTCTCCTGCATTGGCAGGCGGACTCTCAACCACTGCGCCACCAGTGAAGCCCAGCCTGTGTCTTTTTGATTCTCATCCCCTCAGGCGTTAGGCACAGCAGTGGGTATGCTTGATTGAATGGTAGCTCAGTATTTACCTTTACAAGGCATCTCGTTTTTGTTTTCATTACTGGCTCTTACCTTGTCCCATGTTGAACCAAGGGTAGGCATTTCTCCAAAACCCCTTCAGCATTTATTGTTTGCAGAATTTTTGCTGATGGCCATTCTGACTTGTGTGAGCTGATAGGTTTTTGTAATTTGGATTTGCATATCTTTAATTATTCCTAATGTTCAGCATTTTTCCATGCCTTTTTAACTTTCTGGTACAGAAAAACAGAAAAAAAACGGAGAGTACAATTAACCTCTTGAAATTGTGTTCTTGGATGGTTGCCCTCTTTTGAATTTTTTGGTCAATTTTCGACCCCAGGATTGTTTTTGAGGGCAGGTGTCATTCACAGGCCTGCAATGAGTGTGAATATTTAGTGAGCATTAGCACTGGGTTTAAAGCTGCTGTTGTGGGAAACGGCCACAAGGCGGCAGCATTTCTCCATTCCCAAATCTGGTTACTAGGGCAGCAGAGCCTTTCTGGGACCAATGGAATACAGAAGAAGGCATCACTGAAGTCTAATTCAGAATAGCATGTCCTGGTGGATGGTAGAAAGGCCAGCAGGGTGTAGGAATTAGGAACTACTGGATGTATATCCTCGGTGGCTTCACTGACTGTCCTGACATCCTTTACCAGGTCCCCAGCAGCCCACGGGGCTCTCGTGGTCAGGGCAATCCCAGGTTATGGAGCTCACCTGCGCAACTACCCAGCAGCCCATGGGGCTCTCCTGGTCAGGCCCCTCCCAGGATATGGGGCTCACCTGGGCAGGTCCCCAGCAGCCCACGGGGCTCTCATGGTCAGGCCACTCCCAGGTTATGGAGCTCACGTGTGCAACTACCCAGCAGCCCATGGGGCTCTCGTGGTCAGACCCCTCCCAGGATACGGAGCTCCCCTGGGCAGGTACCACGGCAGGGCTGGGCACACAGGAACCGTGCACATAGCCCTCATTTCAGGGCACGCCAGATCGCCTGTCACTCGGAGCTGACACAGAGCACCTGAGAGCAGGACTTGAACTAACAAACAGCAGCTCCGCCAGGTCTGTGACCCTGGGCATCACTCTGTGCGGCCTCCCTCTGCCTGGTCTTCCAGAGACTTCCACTGCAGCCGGGGCACCAGGCCTCTGTCTCCACCCATCACCCCTCCTCTCCCTGACTCCTGGGTTCCTCTCATTAGGAGAGGCGGAGGGTCTTCTTGAAGTTGTCTCCCACTCACGAGCCAGATAAAATGATGAGAAAACAAGCCGGAGCTGCAGCCTCTTGTCTCTCCTGACTCTCAGGACCTGGCCGGTTCAGCGAGGTCCATTTTCTGCAATGTGAGCCCCTGAGGGGTGAGGATTGGCTGACCTGGGCAGCCTGACCCTGCTGGCCAGCCCTCCCCAGGTGTGCCTGGCTTGAGGTCAATATAAACACAACTCCAGGCAGCAAGAGCCCCTGCAGCTGTGCCTGATGCCATATTCTCTGCCCCGTCAGCAGTCTCGGGGCTGTGCTGTTGGGAGGGAGTGAGGGGCCACGGCTTTGTGGGTGGCCCGGTGTGAGTGGGGCTCTGCTGGACTTTCTTCAGGAGTTGCCAGGCTGCCACCTGCTAAAGAAGAGGATGTGTCACCCATACCTTCCGCTGGAATTTCTCCCCGGGCAGAGGTGAGGAAGGAAAAAAGCAGTGGGGGCCGGGACAGGAGGGGTATCTCAGGCAGGGAAATGGAAAGCTTCCAGAAGAGCGCCCGGGGCCAGGACCATCCTGGCTGGCCTGCAGGCACCAAGTCGGCCTGCGTGCTGTCCCTGATGTGGCTCCACAGCCATTCCTCTAGGCTTTCAAGACCTTGTACATATTCAGGTGTTTTACCTGGGAAGGGTGGGAACAGTTCAGCAGCAGCTGGCCTGGGACTCAGCTCATGTTTACTCACAGATGCCTCGGCACAGTCCCCCAGCTTTGCAATGAGGACGCTCCTTGAGGGGGGGCTGCTGGCTGCATGGGAGATGATTCCCCACCTCTGAACAACTTCAGAATTGTTTCCCACTGGAGCAAGTGCCCTGATAGGGTTTTCCTCTGTATAACTGGTGGTTCTGTTTTTTTTTTCTTTTTTGGTTCAAGGTAGATTTTATTCCTCTTTTAAGCATTTATAGATATAAGCAAGGATATAATTCATTCATATAAATACATCTGTGTGAAGGGAAGAACTTTTTTCTGTTTTATTTTTAAATTTTATTTATTTTTTAAACTTTTGAAATTTAATTTTATTTATTTTTTTATACAGCAGGTTATTATTAGTTATCTATTTTATACATATTCATGTATACAGGTCAATCCCAATCTCCCAACTCATCCCACCACCACCACCCCATGGCTTCACCCCTTGGTGTCCATACGTTTGTTCTCTACCTCTGTGTCTCTATTTCTGCCCTGCAAACTGGTTCATCTGTACCATTTTTCTAGGTTCCACATATATGCATTAATATACAATATTTGTTTTTCTCTTTCTGACTTACTTCACTCTGTATGACAGTCTCTAGATCCATCGACGTCTCTACAAATGACCCAGTTTCATTCCTTTGTATGGCTGAGTAATATTCCATTTTATATATGTACCACATCTTTATCCATTCGTCTGTCTGTGGGCATTTAGGTTGCTTCCATTACCTGGCTATTGAAAATAGTGCTGCAATGAACATTGTGGTGAATGTGTCTTTTTGATTTATGGTTTTCTCTGGGTATATTCCCAGAAGTGGGATTGCTGGATCATATGGTAATTCTATTTTTAGTTTCTTAAGGAACCTCCATACTGTTCTCCATAGTGACTGCATCAATTTACATTCCCACCAATAGTGGAAGAGGGTTCCTTTTGTCCACACCCTCCCCAGCATTTGTTGTTTGTAGATTTTCTGATGATGCCCATTCTAACAGGTGTGTGGTGATACCTCATTGTAGTTTGGATTTGCATTTCTCTACTAATTAGTGATGTTGAGCAGCTTTTCATGTGCGTCTTGACCATCTCTGTGTCTTCTTTGAAGAAATGTCTATTTAGATCTTCTACCCATTTTTGTATTGGGTTGTTTGTTTTTTTAATATGAAACTGCATGAGCTCTTTATATATATTGGAGATTAAACCTTTGTCCATTGATTCGTTTGCAAATATTTCCTCCCATTCTGAGGGTTGCCTTTTTCCATTCCCGTTTTGTAAGAAAAAAAATAAAGAAAGAAAAAGAAGCAGAACACAAATGTGCGTAAAATATGCCTCTTGAAACTGTCGTTTTGAAATATGGACGTCTGTTGAATTTTTTGGTCGATATACGACCCCAGGATTTGTTTTCAGGGCAGGTGTCATTTACAGGCCTGCAATTATTTTGAATATCAACTGCCCATTAGCCCTGGGATTAAAGCTGCTGTTGTGTGAAACGGCCACAAGGTGGCAGCAGTTCTCCTTTACCAAACCTGGTTACTAGGGCAACAGAGCCTCAATGGAAGTCGTGTTCTAGGTTGTAATTTAGAATGGAATGTGCCAGGAAAAAGCCCCTTATGTTTGTCTCACTACTTCTTGTTCGTTTTTTAATTTAATTTTTATTTTTTATCACCGCAAGTTTGATTACAATGTTTGGCTTGTTGTAGGCGTGCACCATGTGGTTCTTTTACACATATACATATGTCTGTTCTTCCTGGGATCCTTGTCCCATGTACGTTATGACAGAATGTTGAGTAGTCTTCTCTTGGTATTCCGTAGGTGTTTGGTGATTATATATTTCACCTGTGTTTGTATATGTCTGTTAACCCCAATATCCTAATGTATCCAATCCTCACGCCTTTCCATTGGTGAACCATAAGTTTGTTTAATGAATCTGTGATTGCCCTTCTCTGTGGAAATATCTTCACTGGTATCAATTTTTAGGTAACACCTATAAGTGATATCATACGATATGTGTCTTTCTCTTTCTGACTTACTACAAGTCACGGGATTACCTCTAGACTCATCTACGGTGCTGCAAATGGCATGGTGTCCTTTTTTCCCTTGGCTAACATTCTGTCTGTACGTGTACCAGTTCTTCTTTGTCCACTCATCTGTTGATGGACTTTTTGGTTGCTTTCGTGTCATGGCTATTGTAATGCTGCAGCAATGCACATTTGCCTGCCTGTGTCTTTCCAATTCTGTGTTCTTAGGTGATAGGCCCAGGAGTGGGCCTGCTGGATCATATGGTAGCAAAATGTTTACCTTGTAGAGGCACCTCCATTCTGTTCTCATTAGTGGCTCTTACCAGGTTACGTCCCACTTAAAGTTGAAGTTATGCTCTTCTCCACAACACCTTCAGCGTTTATTTTTTGTAGTATTTTTGCTGATGTTTATTCTGACTAGTGTGAGCTGATACCACTTTGTGGTTGGATTTGCATGCGTCTCATAATCCCTTGAAATTGAGCTTTCTGGCATGTCCTTTTTTTCTTCAAACTGTGAGTACAGCTTACCTCTTCAAATTGTTTTCGTGAAGTATGTGTGACATTTAGAAATATTTTGGCCATTACCTCCCTCAAGACATTTTGAGGGCAGGTTTCATTTACAGCCCTCCAGTACTGGTGCATGTGAAGTGACCCTTAGCACAGGTTTTAAAGCTGCTGTTGCAGGTAATGGCCAGAGGGCGGCAGCATTTCTGTTTTTCCCAATCTGGTAACTAGGGAAACAGACCTTCCTGGCAGTGGTGTTCCTCGGTTATATATTAGAGTGGAATGTGCCCCCAAAAGCTGATGTCTCCTTACTTTTGTTTGTTTTATAAATTGAATTTATATTTTTTTATTGGAGTCATATTCCATTGTGTACACGGACCACTTCTTCTTTGTGCATTCCTCTGTGGATGGACATTTTTGTAGCTTCCAAGTGTTGGCTATGGTAAATATTGCTGGAGTGCAGGATTGCCAGCCTGTGTCTTTTTTTGTTTTTTTTTTTTTGCACTACATGGGCCTCTCACTGCCGTGGACCCTCCCATTGCAGAGCACAGGCTCCGGACGCGCAGGCCCAGCAGCCATAGCTCACGGGACCAGCCGCTCCGCGGCATGTGGGATCTCCCTGAACCGGGGCATGAACCCGTGTCTCCTGCATTGGCAGGCGGACTCTCAACCACTGCGCCACCAGTGAAGCCCAGCCTGTGTCTTTTTGATTCTCATCCCCTCAGGCGTTAGGCACAGCAGTGGGTATGCTTGATTGAATGGTAGCTCAGTATTTACCTTTACAAGGCATCTCGTTTTTGTTTTCATTACTGGCTCTTACCTTGTCCCATGTTGAACCAAGGGTAGGCATTTCTCCAAAACCCCTTCAGCATTTATTGTTTGCAGAATTTTTGCTGATGGCCATTCTGACTTGTGTGAGCTGATAGGTTTTTGTAATTTGGATTTGCATATCTTTAATTATTCCTAATGTTCAGCATTTTTCCATGCCTTTTTAACTTTCTGGTACAGAAAAACAGAAAAAAAACGGAGAGTACAATTAACCTCTTGAAATTGTGTTCTTGGATGGTTGCCCTCTTTTGAATTTTTTGGTCAATTTTCGACCCCAGGATTGTTTTTGAGGGCAGGTGTCATTCACAGGCCTGCAATGAGTGTGAATATTTAGTGAGCATTAGCACTGGGTTTAAAGCTGCTGTTGTGGGAAACGGCCACAAGGCGGCAGCATTTCTCCATTCCCAAATCTGGTTACTAGGGCAGCAGAGCCTTTCTGGGACCAATGGAATACAGAAGAAGGCATCACTGAAGTCTAATTCAGAATAGCATGTCCTGGTGGATGGTAGAAAGGCCAGCAGGGTGTAGGAATTAGGAACTACTGGATGTATATCCTCGGTGGCTTCACTGACTGTCCTGACATCCTTTACCAGGTCCCCAGCAGCCCACGGGGCTCTCGTGGTCAGGGCAATCCCAGGTTATGGAGCTCACCTGCGCAACTACCCAGCAGCCCATGGGGCTCTCCTGGTCAGGCCCCTCCCAGGATATGGGGCTCACCTGGGCAGGTCCCCAGCAGCCCACGGGGCTCTCATGGTCAGGCCACTCCCAGGTTATGGAGCTCACGTGTGCAACTACCCAGCAGCCCATGGGGCTCTCGTGGTCAGACCCCTCCCAGGATACGGAGCTCCCCTGGGCAGGTACCACGGCAGGGCTGGGCACACAGGAACCGTGCACATAGCCCTCATTTCAGGGCACGCCAGATCGCCTGTCACTCGGAGCTGACACAGAGCACCTGAGAGCAGGACTTGAACTAACAAACAGCAGCTCCGCCAGGTCTGTGACCCTGGGCATCACTCTGTGCGGCCTCCCTCTGCCTGGTCTTCCAGAGACTTCCACTGCAGCCGGGGCACCAGGCCTCTGTCTCCACCCATCACCCCTCCTCTCCCTGACTCCTGGGTTCCTCTCATTAGGAGAGGCGGAGGGTCTTCTTGAAGTTGTCTCCCACTCACGAGCCAGATAAAATGATGAGAAAACAAGCCGGAGCTGCAGCCTCTTGTCTCTCCTGACTCTCAGGACCTGGCCGGTTCAGCGAGGTCCATTTTCTGCAATGTGAGCCCCTGAGGGGTGAGGATTGGCTGACCTGGGCAGCCTGACCCTGCTGGCCAGCCCTCCCCAGGTGTGCCTGGCTTGAGGTCAATATAAACACAACTCCAGGCAGCAAGAGCCCCTGCAGCTGTGCCTGATGCCATATTCTCTGCCCCGTCAGCAGCCTCGGGGCTGTGCTGTTGGGAGGGAGTGAGGGGCCACGGCTTTGTGGGTGGCCCGGTGTGAGTGGGGCTCTGCTGGACTTTCTTCAGGAGTTGCCAGGCTGCCACCTGCTAAAGAAGAGGATGTGTCACCCATACCTTCCGCTGGAATTTCTCCCCGGGCAGAGGTGAGGAAGGAAAAAAGCAGTGGGGGCCGGGACAGGAGGGGTATCTCAGGCAGGGAAATGGAAAGCTTCCAGAAGAGCGCCCGGGGCCAGGACCATCCTGGCTGGCCTGCAGGCACCAAGTCGGCCTGCGTGCTGTCCCTGATGTGGCTCCACAGCCATTCCTCTAGGCTTTCAAGACCTTGTACATATTCAGGTGTTTTACCTGGGAAGGGTGGGAACAGTTCAGCAGCAGCTGGCCTGGGACTCAGCTCATGTTTACTCACAGATGCCTCGGCACAGTCCCCCAGCTTTGCAATGAGGACGCTCCTTGAGGAGGGGCTGCTGGCTGCATGGGAGATGATTCCCCACCTCTGAACAACTTCAGAATTGTTTCCCACTGGAGCAAGTGCCCTGATAGGGTTTTCCTCTGTATAACTGGTGGTTCTGTTTTTTTTTTCTTTTTTGGTTCAAGGTAGATTTTATTCCTCTTTTAAGCATTTATAGATATAAGCAAGGATATAATTCATTCATATAAATACATCTGTGTGAAGGGAAGAACTTTTTTCTGTTTTATTTTTAAATTTTATTTATTTTTTAAACTTTTGAAATTTAATTTTATTTATTTTTTTATACAGCAGGTTATTATTAGTTATCTATTTTATACATATTCATGTATACAGGTCAATCCCAATCTCCCAACTCATCCCACCACCACCACCCCATGGCTTCACCCCTTGGTGTCCATACGTTTGTTCTCTACCTCTGTGTCTCTATTTCTGCCCTGCAAACTGGTTCATCTGTACCATTTTTCTAGGTTCCACATATATGCATTAATATACAATATTTGTTTTTCTCTTTCTGACTTACTTCACTCTGTATGACAGTCTCTAGATCCATCGACGTCTCTACAAATGACCCAGTTTCATTCCTTTGTATGGCTGAGTAATATTCCATTTTATATATGTACCACATCTTTATCCATTCGTCTGTCTGTGGGCATTTAGGTTGCTTCCATTACCTGGCTATTGAAAATAGTGCTGCAATGAACATTGTGGTGAATGTGTCTTTTTGATTTATGGTTTTCTCTGGGTATATTCCCAGAAGTGGGATTGCTGGATCATATGGTAATTCTATTTTTAGTTTCTTAAGGAACCTCCATACTGTTCTCCATAGTGACTGCATCAATTTACATTCCCACCAATAGTGGAAGAGGGTTCCTTTTGTCCACACCCTCCCCAGCATTTGTTGTTTGTAGATTTTCTGATGATGCCCATTCTAACAGGTGTGTGGTGATACCTCATTGTAGTTTGGATTTGCATTTCTCTACTAATTAGTGATGTTGAGCAGCTTTTCATGTGCGTCTTGACCATCTCTGTGTCTTCTTTGAAGAAATGTCTATTTAGATCTTCTACCCATTTTTGTATTGGGTTGTTTGTTTTTTTAATATGAAACTGCATGAGCTCTTTATATATATTGGAGATTAAACCTTTGTCCATTGATTCGTTTGCAAATATTTCCTCCCATTCTGAGGGTTGCCTTTTTCCATTCCCGTTTTGTAAGAAAAAAAATAAAGAAAGAAAAAGAAGCAGAACACAAATGTGCGTAAAATATGCCTCTTGAAACTGTCGTTTTGAAATATGGACGTCTGTTGAATTTTTTGGTCGATATACGACCCCAGGATTTGTTTTCAGGGCAGGTGTCATTTACAGGCCTGCAATTATTTTGAATATCAACTGCCCATTAGCCCTGGGATTAAAGCTGCTGTTGTGTGAAACGGCCACAAGGTGGCAGCAGTTCTCCTTTACCAAACCTGGTTACTAGGGCAACAGAGCCTCAATGGAAGTCGTGTTCTAGGTTGTAATTTAGAATGGAATGTGCCAGGAAAAAGCCCCTTATGTTTGTCTCACTACTTCTTGTTCGTTTTTTAATTTAATTTTTATTTTTTATCACCGCAAGTTTGATTACAATGTTTGGCTTGTTGTAGGCGTGCACCATGTGGTTCTTTTACACATATACATATGTCTGTTCTTCCTGGGATCCTTGTCCCATGTACGTTATGACAGAATGTTGAGTAGTCTTCTCTTGGTATTCCGTAGGTGTTTGGTGATTATATATTTCACCTGTGTTTGTATATGTCTGTTAACCCCAATATCCTAATGTATCCAATCCTCACGCCTTTCCATTGGTGAACCATAAGTTTGTTTAATGAATCTGTGATTGCCCTTCTCTGTGGAAATATCTTCACTGGTATCACTTTTTAGGTAACACCTATAAGTGATATCATAGGATATGTGTCTTTCTCTTTCTGACTTACTACAAGTCACGGGATTACCTCTAGACTCATCTACGGTGCTGCAAATGGCATGGTGTCCTTTTTTCCCTTGGCTAACATTCTGTCTGTACGTGTACCAGTTCTTCTTTGTCCACTCATCTGTTGATGGACTTTTTGGTTGCTTTCGTGTCATGGCTATTGTAATGCTGCAGCAATGCACATTTGCCTGCCTGTGTCTTTCCAATTCTGTGTTCTTAGGTGATAGGCCCAGGAGTGGGCCTGCTGGATCATATGGTAGCAAAATGTTTACCTTGTAGAGGCACCTCCATTCTGTTCTCATTAGTGGCTCTTACCAGGTTACGTCCCACTTAAAGTTGAAGTTATGCTCTTCTCCACAACACCTTCAGCGTTTATTTTTTGTAGTATTTTTGCTGATGTTTATTCTGACTAGTGTGAGCTGATACCACTTTGTGGTTGGATTTGCATGCGTCTCATAATCCCTTGAAATTGAGCTTTCTGGCATGTCCTTTTTTTCTTCAAACTGTGAGTACAGCTTACCTCTTCAAATTGTTTTCGTGAAGTATGTGTGACATTTAGAAATATTTTGGCCATTACCTCCCTCAAGACATTTTGAGGGCAGGTTTCATTTACAGCCCTCCAGTACTGGTGCATGTGAAGTGACCCTTAGCACAGGTTTTAAAGCTGCTGTTGCAGGTAATGGCCAGAGGGCGGCAGCATTTCTGTTTTTCCCAATCTGGTAACTAGGGAAACAGACCTTCCTGGCAGTGGTGTTCCTCGGTTATATATTAGAGTGGAATGTGCCCCCAAAAGCTGATGTCTCCTTACTTTTGTTTGTTTTATAAATTGAATTTATATTTTTTTATTGGAGTCATATTCCATTGTGTACACGGACCACTTCTTCTTTGTGCATTCCTCTGTGGATGGACATTTTTGTAGCTTCCAAGTGTTGGCTATGGTAAATATTGCTGGAGTGCAGGATTGCCAGCCTGTGTCTTTTTTTGTTTTTTTTTTTTTTGCACTACATGGGCCTCTCACTGCCGTGGACCCTCCCATTGCAGAGCACAGGCTCCGGACGCGCAGGCCCAGCAGCCATAGCTCACGGGACCAGCCGCTCCGCGGCATGTGGGATCTTCCCGAACCGGGGCATGAACCCGTGTCTCCTGCATTGGCAGGCGGACTCTCAACCACTGCGCCACCAGTGAAGCCCAGCCTGTGTCTTTTTGATTCTCATCCCCTCAGGCGTTAGGCACAGCAGTGGGTATGCTTGATTGAATGGTAGCTCAGTATTTACCTTTACAAGGCATCTCGTTTTTGTTTTCATTACTGGCTCTTACCTTGTCCCATGTTGAACCAAGGGTAGGCATTTCTCCAAAACCCCTTCAGCATTTATTGTTTGCAGAATTTTTGCTGATGGCCATTCTGACTTGTGTGAGCTGATAGGTTTTTGTAATTTGGATTTGCATATCTTTAATTATTCCTAATGTTCAGCATTTTTCCATGCCTTTTTAACTTTCTGGTACAGAAAAACAGAAAAAAAACGGAGAGTACAATTAACCTCTTGAAATTGTGTTCTTGGATGGTTGCCCTCTTTTGAATTTTTTGGTCAATTTTCGACCCCAGGATTGTTTTTGAGGGCAGGTGTCATTCACAGGCCTGCAATGAGTGTGAATATTTAGTGAGCATTAGCACTGGGTTTAAAGCTGCTGTTGTGGGAAACGGCCACAAGGCGGCAGCATTTCTCCATTCCCAAATCTGGTTACTAGGGCAGCAGAGCCTTTCTGGGACCAATGGAATACAGAAGAAGGCATCACTGAAGTCTAATTCAGAATAGCATGTCCTGGTGGATGGTAGAAAGGCCAGCAGGGTGTAGGAATTAGGAACTACTGGATGTATATCCTCGGTGGCTTCACTGACTGTCCTGACATCCTTTACCAGGTCCCCAGCAGCCCACGGGGCTCTCGTGGTCAGGGCAATCCCAGGTTATGGAGCTCACCTGCGCAACTACCCAGCAGCCCATGGGGCTCTCCTGGTCAGGCCCCTCCCAGGATATGGGGCTCACCTGGGCAGGTCCCCAGCAGCCCACGGGGCTCTCATGGTCAGGCCACTCCCAGGTTATGGAGCTCACGTGTGCAACTACCCAGCAGCCCATGGGGCTCTCGTGGTCAGACCCCTCCCAGGATACGGAGCTCCCCTGGGCAGGTACCACGGCAGGGCTGGGCACACAGGAACCGTGCACATAGCCCTCATTTCAGGGCACGCCAGATCGCCTGTCACTCGGAGCTGACACAGAGCACCTGAGAGCAGGACTTGAACTAACAAACAGCAGCTCCGCCAGGTCTGTGACCCTGGGCATCACTCTGTGCGGCCTCCCTCTGCCTGGTCTTCCAGAGACTTCCACTGCAGCCGGGGCACCAGGCCTCTGTCTCCACCCATCACCCCTCCTCTCCCTGACTCCTGGGTTCCTCTCATTAGGAGAGGCGGAGGGTCTTCTTGAAGTTGTCTCCCACTCACGAGCCAGATAAAATGATGAGAAAACAAGCCGGAGCTGCAGCCTCTTGTCTCTCCTGACTCTCAGGACCTGGCCGGTTCAGCGAGGTCCATTTTCTGCAATGTAAGCCCCTGAGGGGTGAGGATTGGCTGACCTGGGCAGCCTGACCCTGCTGGCCAGCCCTCCCCAGGTGTGCCTGGCTTGAGGTCAATATAAACACAACTCCAGGCAGCAAGAGCCCCTGCAGCTGTGCCTGATGCCATATTCTCTGCCCCGTCAGCAGTCTCGGGGCTGTGCTGTTGGGAGGGAGTGAGGGGCCACGGCTTTGTGGGTGGCCCGGTGTGAGTGGGGCTCTGCTGGACTTTCTTCAGGAGTTGCCAGGCTGCCACCTGCTAAAGAAGAGGATGTGTCACCCATACCTTCCGCTGGAATTTCTCCCCGGGCAGAGGTGAGGAAGGAAAAAAGCAGTGGGGGCCGGGACAGGAGGGGTATCTCAGGCAGGGAAATGGAAAGCTTCCAGAAGAGCGCCCGGGGCCAGGACCATCCTGGCTGGCCTGCAGGCACCAAGTCGGCCTGCGTGCTGTCCCTGATGTGGCTCCACAGCCATTCCTCTAGGCTTTCAAGACCTTGTACATATTCAGGTGTTTTACCTGGGAAGGGTGGGAACAGTTCAGCAGCAGCTGGCCTGGGACTCAGCTCATGTTTACTCACAGATGCCTCGGCACAGTCCCCCAGCTTTGCAATGAGGACGCTCCTTGAGGAGGGGCTGCTGGCTGCATGGGAGATGATTCCCCACCTCTGAACAACTTCAGAATTGTTTCCCACTGGAGCAAGTGCCCTGATAGGGTTTTCCTCTGTATAACTGGTGGTTCTGTTTTTTTTTTCTTTTTTGGTTCAAGGTAGATTTTATTCCTCTTTTAAGCATTTATAGATATAAGCAAGGATATAATTCATTCATATAAATACATCTGTGTGAAGGGAAGAACTTTTTTCTGTTTTATTTTTAAATTTTATTTATTTTTTAAACTTTTGAAATTTAATTTTATTTATTTTTTTATACAGCAGGTTATTATTAGTTATCTATTTTATACATATTCATGTATACAGGTCAATCCCAATCTCCCAACTCATCCCACCACCACCACCCCATGGCTTCACCCCTTGGTGTCCATACGTTTGTTCTCTACCTCTGTGTCTCTATTTCTGCCCTGCAAACTGGTTCATCTGTACCATTTTTCTAGGTTCCACATATATGCATTAATATACAATATTTGTTTTTCTCTTTCTGACTTACTTCACTCTGTATGACAGTCTCTAGATCCATCGACGTCTCTACAAATGACCCAGTTTCATTCCTTTGTATGGCTGAGTAATATTCCATTTTATATATGTACCACATCTTTATCCATTCGTCTGTCTGTGGGCATTTAGGTTGCTTCCATTACCTGGCTATTGAAAATAGTGCTGCAATGAACATTGTGGTGAATGTGTCTTTTTGATTTATGGTTTTCTCTGGGTATATTCCCAGAAGTGGGATTGCTGGATCATATGGTAATTCTATTTTTAGTTTCTTAAGGAACCTCCATACTGTTCTCCATAGTGACTGCATCAATTTACATTCCCACCAATAGTGGAAGAGGGTTCCTTTTGTCCACACCCTCCCCAGCATTTGTTGTTTGTAGATTTTCTGATGATGCCCATTCTAACAGGTGTGTGGTGATACCTCATTGTAGTTTGGATTTGCATTTCTCTACTAATTAGTGATGTTGAGCAGCTTTTCATGTGCGTCTTGACCATCTCTGTGTCTTCTTTGAAGAAATGTCTATTTAGATCTTCTACCCATTTTTGTATTGGGTTGTTTGTTTTTTTAATATGAAACTGCATGAGCTCTTTATATATATTGGAGATTAAACCTTTGTCCATTGATTCGTTTGCAAATATTTCCTCCCATTCTGAGGGTTGCCTTTTTCCATTCCCGTTTTGTAAGAAAAAAAATAAAGAAAGAAAAAGAAGCAGAACACAAATGTGCGTAAAATATGCCTCTTGAAACTGTCGTTTTGAAATATGGACGTCTGTTGAATTTTTTGGTCGATATACGACCCCAGGATTTGTTTTCAGGGCAGGTGTCATTTACAGGCCTGCAATTATTTTGAATATCAACTGCCCATTAGCCCTGGGATTAAAGCTGCTGTTGTGTGAAACGGCCACAAGGTGGCAGCAGTTCTCCTTTACCAAACCTGGTTACTAGGGCAACAGAGCCTCAATGGAAGTCGTGTTCTAGGTTGTAATTTAGAATGGAATGTGCCAGGAAAAAGCCCCTTATGTTTGTCTCACTACTTCTTGTTCGTTTTTTAATTTAATTTTTATTTTTTATCACCGCAAGTTTGATTACAATGTTTGGCTTGTTGTAGGCGTGCACCATGTGGTTCTTTTACACATATACATATGTCTGTTCTTCCTGGGATCCTTGTCCCATGTACGTTATGACAGAATGTTGAGTAGTCTTCTCTTGGTATTCCGTAGGTGTTTGGTGATTATATATTTCACCTGTGTTTGTATATGTCTGTTAACCCCAATATCCTAATGTATCCAATCCTCACGCCTTTCCATTGGTGAACCATAAGTTTGTTTAATGAATCTGTGATTGCCCTTCTCTGTGGAAATATCTTCACTGGTATCAATTTTTAGGTAACACCTATAAGTGATATCATACGATATGTGTCTTTCTCTTTCTGACTTACTACAAGTCACGGGATTACCTCTAGACTCATCTACGGTGCTGCAAATGGCATGGTGTCCTTTTTTCCCTTGGCTAACATTCTGTCTGTACGTGTACCAGTTCTTCTTTGTCCACTCATCTGTTGATGGACTTTTTGGTTGCTTTCGTGTCATGGCTATTGTAATGCTGCAGCAATGCACATTTGCCTGCCTGTGTCTTTCCAATTCTGTGTTCTTAGGTGATAGGCCCAGGAGTGGGCCTGCTGGATCATATGGTAGCAAAATGTTTACCTTGTAGAGGCACCTCCATTCTGTTCTCATTAGTGGCTCTTACCAGGTTACGTCCCACTTAAAGTTGAAGTTATGCTCTTCTCCACAACACCTTCAGCGTTTATTTTTTGTAGTATTTTTGCTGATGTTTATTCTGACTAGTGTGAGCTGATACCACTTTGTGGTTGGATTTGCATGCGTCTCATAATCCCTTGAAATTGAGCTTTCTGGCATGTCCTTTTTTTCTTCAAACTGTGAGTACAGCTTACCTCTTCAAATTGTTTTCGTGAAGTATGTGTGACATTTAGAAATATTTTGGCCATTACCTCCCTCAAGACATTTTGAGGGCAGGTTTCATTTACAGCCCTCCAGTACTGGTGCATGTGAAGTGACCCTTAGCACAGGTTTTAAAGCTGCTGTTGCAGGTAATGGCCAGAGGGCGGCAGCATTTCTGTTTTTCCCAATCTGGTAACTAGGGAAACAGACCTTCCTGGCAGTGGTGTTCCTCGGTTATATATTAGAGTGGAATGTGCCCCCAAAAGCTGATGTCTCCTTACTTTTGTTTGTTTTATAAATTGAATTTATATTTTTTTATTGGAGTCATATTCCATTGTGTACACGGACCACTTCTTCTTTGTGCATTCCTCTGTGGATGGACATTTTTGTAGCTTCCAAGTGTTGGCTATGGTAAATATTGCTGGAGTGCAGGATTGCCAGCCTGTGTCTTTTTTTGTTTTTTTTTTTTTGCACTACATGGGCCTCTCACTGCCGTGGACCCTCCCATTGCAGAGCACAGGCTCCGGACGCGCAGGCCCAGCAGCCATAGCTCACGGGACCAGCCGCTCCGCGGCATGTGGGATCTTCCCGAACCGGGGCATGAACCCGTGTCTCCTGCATTGGCAGGCGGACTCTCAACCACTGCGCCACCAGTGAAGCCCAGCCTGTGTCTTTTTGATTCTCATCCCCTCAGGCGTTAGGCACAGCAGTGGGTATGCTTGATTGAATGGTAGCTCAGTATTTACCTTTACAAGGCATCTCGTTTTTGTTTTCATTACTGGCTCTTACCTTGTCCCATGTTGAACCAAGGGTAGGCATTTCTCCAAAACCCCTTCAGCATTTATTGTTTGCAGAATTTTTGCTGATGGCCATTCTGACTTGTGTGAGCTGATAGGTTTTTGTAATTTGGATTTGCATATCTTTAATTATTCCTAATGTTCAGCATTTTTCCATGCCTTTTTAACTTTCTGGTACAGAAAAACAGAAAAAAAACGGAGAGTACAATTAACCTCTTGAAATTGTGTTCTTGGATGGTTGCCCTCTTTTGAATTTTTTGGTCAATTTTCGACCCCAGGATTGTTTTTGAGGGCAGGTGTCATTCACAGGCCTGCAATGAGTGTGAATATTTAGTGAGCATTAGCACTGGGTTTAAAGCTGCTGTTGTGGGAAACGGCCACAAGGCGGCAGCATTTCTCCATTCCCAAATCTGGTTACTAGGGCAGCAGAGCCTTTCTGGGACCAATGGAATACAGAAGAAGGCATCACTGAAGTCTAATTCAGAATAGCATGTCCTGGTGGATGGTAGAAAGGCCAGCAGGGTGTAGGAATTAGGAACTACTGGATGTATATCCTCGGTGGCTTCACTGACTGTCCTGACATCCTTTACCAGGTCCCCAGCAGCCCACGGGGCTCTCGTGGTCAGGGCAATCCCAGGTTATGGAGCTCACCTGCGCAACTACCCAGCAGCCCATGGGGCTCTCCTGGTCAGGCCCCTCCCAGGATATGGGGCTCACCTGGGCAGGTCCCCAGCAGCCCACGGGGCTCTCATGGTCAGGCCACTCCCAGGTTATGGAGCTCACGTGTGCAACTACCCAGCAGCCCATGGGGCTCTCGTGGTCAGACCCCTCCCAGGATACGGAGCTCCCCTGGGCAGGTACCACGGCAGGGCTGGGCACACAGGAACCGTGCACATAGCCCTCATTTCAGGGCACGCCAGATCGCCTGTCACTCGGAGCTGACACAGAGCACCTGAGAGCAGGACTTGAACTAACAAACAGCAGCTCCGCCAGGTCTGTGACCCTGGGCATCACTCTGTGCGGCCTCCCTCTGCCTGGTCTTCCAGAGACTTCCACTGCAGCCGGGGCACCAGGCCTCTGTCTCCACCCATCACCCCTCCTCTCCCTGACTCCTGGGTTCCTCTCATTAGGAGAGGCGGAGGGTCTTCTTGAAGTTGTCTCCCACTCACGAGCCAGATAAAATGATGAGAAAACAAGCCGGAGCTGCAGCCTCTTGTCTCTCCTGACTCTCAGGACCTGGCCGGTTCAGCGAGGTCCATTTTCTGCAATGTGAGCCCCTGAGGGGTGAGGATTGGCTGACCTGGGCAGCCTGACCCTGCTGGCCAGCCCTCCCCAGGTGTGCCTGGCTTGAGGTCAATATAAACACAACTCCAGGCAGCAAGAGCCCCTGCAGCTGTGCCTGACGCCATATTCTCTGCCCCGTCAGCAGTCTCGGGGCTGTGCTGTTGGGAGGGAGTGAGGGGCCACGGCTTTGTGGGTGGCCCGGTGTGAGTGGGGCTCTGCTGGACTTTCTTCAGGAGTTGCCAGGCTGCCACCTGCTAAAGAAGAGGATGTGTCACCCATACCTTCCGCTGGAATTTCTCCCCGGGCAGAGGTGAGGAAGGAAAAAAGCAGTGGGGGCCGGGACAGGAGGGGTATCTCAGGCAGGGAAATGGAAAGCTTCCAGAAGAGCGCCCGGGGCCAGGACCATCCTGGCTGGCCTGCAGGCACCAAGTCGGCCTGCGTGCTGTCCCTGATGTGGCTCCACAGCCATTCCTCTAGGCTTTCAAGACCTTGTACATATTCAGGTGTTTTACCTGGGAAGGGTGGGAACAGTTCAGCAGCAGCTGGCCTGGGACTCAGCTCATGTTTACTCACAGATGCCTCGGCACAGTCCCCCAGCTTTGCAATGAGGACGCTCCTTGAGGAGGGGCTGCTGGCTGCATGGGAGATGATTCCCCACCTCTGAACAACTTCAGAATTGTTTCCCACTGGAGCAAGTGCCCTGATAGGGTTTTCCTCTGTATAACTGGTGGTTCTGTTTTTTTTTTCTTTTTTGGTTCAAGGTAGATTTTATTCCTCTTTTAAGCATTTATAGATATAAGCAAGGATATAATTCATTCATATAAATACATCTGTGTGAAGGGAAGAACTTTTTTCTGTTTTATTTTTAAATTTTATTTATTTTTTAAACTTTTGAAATTTAATTTTATTTATTTTTTTATACAGCAGGTTATTATTAGTTATCTATTTTATACATATTCATGTATACAGGTCAATCCCAATCTCCCAACTCATCCCACCACCACCACCCCATGGCTTCACCCCTTGGTGTCCATACGTTTGTTCTCTACCTCTGTGTCTCTATTTCTGCCCTGCAAACTGGTTCATCTGTACCATTTTTCTAGGTTCCACATATATGCATTAATATACAATATTTGTTTTTCTCTTTCTGACTTACTTCACTCTGTATGACAGTCTCTAGATCCATCGACGTCTCTACAAATGACCCAGTTTCATTCCTTTGTATGGCTGAGTAATATTCCATTTTATATATGTACCACATCTTTATCCATTCGTCTGTCTGTGGGCATTTAGGTTGCTTCCATTACCTGGCTATTGAAAATAGTGCTGCAATGAACATTGTGGTGAATGTGTCTTTTTGATTTATGGTTTTCTCTGGGTATATTCCCAGAAGTGGGATTGCTGGATCATATGGTAATTCTATTTTTAGTTTCTTAAGGAACCTCCATACTGTTCTCCATAGTGACTGCATCAATTTACATTCCCACCAATAGTGGAAGAGGGTTCCTTTTGTCCACACCCTCCCCAGCATTTGTTGTTTGTAGATTTTCTGATGATGCCCATTCTAACAGGTGTGTGGTGATACCTCATTGTAGTTTGGATTTGCATTTCTCTACTAATTAGTGATGTTGAGCAGCTTTTCATGTGCGTCTTGACCATCTCTGTGTCTTCTTTGAAGAAATGTCTATTTAGATCTTCTACCCATTTTTGTATTGGGTTGTTTGTTTTTTTAATATGAAACTGCATGAGCTCTTTATATATATTGGAGATTAAACCTTTGTCCATTGATTCGTTTGCAAATATTTCCTCCCATTCTGAGGGTTGCCTTTTTCCATTCCCGTTTTGTAAGAAAAAAAATAAAGAAAGAAAAAGAAGCAGAACACAAATGTGCGTAAAATATGCCTCTTGAAACTGTCGTTTTGAAATATGGACGTCTGTTGAATTTTTTGGTCGATATACGACCCCAGGATTTGTTTTCAGGGCAGGTGTCATTTACAGGCCTGCAATTATTTTGAATATCAACTGCCCATTAGCCCTGGGATTAAAGCTGCTGTTGTGTGAAACGGCCACAAGGTGGCAGCAGTTCTCCTTTACCAAACCTGGTTACTAGGGCAACAGAGCCTCAATGGAAGTCGTGTTCTAGGTTGTAATTTAGAATGGAATGTGCCAGGAAAAAGCCCCTTATGTTTGTCTCACTACTTCTTGTTCGTTTTTTAATTTAATTTTTATTTTTTATCACCGCAAGTTTGATTACAATGTTTGGCTTGTTGTAGGCGTGCACCATGTGGTTCTTTTACACATATACATATGTCTGTTCTTCCTGGGATCCTTGTCCCATGTACGTTATGACAGAATGTTGAGTAGTCTTCTCTTGGTATTCCGTAGGTGTTTGGTGATTATATATTTCACCTGTGTTTGTATATGTCTGTTAACCCCAATATCCTAATGTATCCAATCCTCACGCCTTTCCATTGGTGAACCATAAGTTTGTTTAATGAATCTGTGATTGCCCTTCTCTGTGGAAATATCTTCACTGGTATCACTTTTTAGGTAACACCTATAAGTGATATCATAGGATATGTGTCTTTCTCTTTCTGACTTACTACAAGTCACGGGATTACCTCTAGACTCATCTACGGTGCTGCAAATGGCATGGTGTCCTTTTTTCCCTTGGCTAACATTCTGTCTGTACGTGTACCAGTTCTTCTTTGTCCACTCATCTGTTGATGGACTTTTTGGTTGCTTTCGTGTCATGGCTATTGTAATGCTGCAGCAATGCACATTTGCCTGCCTGTGTCTTTCCAATTCTGTGTTCTTAGGTGATAGGCCCAGGAGTGGGCCTGCTGGATCATATGGTAGCAAAATGTTTACCTTGTAGAGGCACCTCCATTCTGTTCTCATTAGTGGCTCTTACCAGGTTACGTCCCACTTAAAGTTGAAGTTATGCTCTTCTCCACAACACCTTCAGCGTTTATTTTTTGTAGTATTTTTGCTGATGTTTATTCTGACTAGTGTGAGCTGATACCACTTTGTGGTTGGATTTGCATGCGTCTCATAATCCCTTGAAATTGAGCTTTCTGGCATGTCCTTTTTTTCTTCAAACTGTGAGTACAGCTTACCTCTTCAAATTGTTTTCGTGAAGTATGTGTGACATTTAGAAATATTTTGGCCATTACCTCCCTCAAGACATTTTGAGGGCAGGTTTCATTTACAGCCCTCCAGTACTGGTGCATGTGAAGTGACCCTTAGCACAGGTTTTAAAGCTGCTGTTGCAGGTAATGGCCAGAGGGCGGCAGCATTTCTGTTTTTCCCAATCTGGTAACTAGGGAAACAGACCTTCCTGGCAGTGGTGTTCCTCGGTTATATATTAGAGTGGAATGTGCCCCCAAAAGCTGATGTCTCCTTACTTTTGTTTGTTTTATAAATTGAATTTATATTTTTTTATTGGAGTCATATTCCATTGTGTACACGGACCACTTCTTCTTTGTGCATTCCTCTGTGGATGGACATTTTTGTAGCTTCCAAGTGTTGGCTATGGTAAATATTGCTGGAGTGCAGGATTGCCAGCCTGTGTCTTTTTTTGTTTTTTTTTTTTTGCACTACATGGGCCTCTCACTGCCGTGGACCCTCCCATTGCAGAGCACAGGCTCCGGACGCGCAGGCCCAGCAGCCATAGCTCACGGGACCAGCCGCTCCGCGGCATGTGGGATCTTCCCGAACCGGGGCATGAACCCGTGTCTCCTGCATTGGCAGGCGGACTCTCAACCACTGCGCCACCAGTGAAGCCCAGCCTGTGTCTTTTTGATTCTCATCCCCTCAGGCGTTAGGCACAGCAGTGGGTATGCTTGATTGAATGGTAGCTCAGTATTTACCTTTACAAGGCATCTCGTTTTTGTTTTCATTACTGGCTCTTACCTTGTCCCATGTTGAACCAAGGGTAGGCATTTCTCCAAAACCCCTTCAGCATTTATTGTTTGCAGAATTTTTGCTGATGGCCATTCTGACTTGTGTGAGCTGATAGGTTTTTGTAATTTGGATTTGCATATCTTTAATTATTCCTAATGTTCAGCATTTTTCCATGCCTTTTTAACTTTCTGGTACAGAAAAACAGAAAAAAAACGGAGAGTACAATTAACCTCTTGAAATTGTGTTCTTGGATGGTTGCCCTCTTTTGAATTTTTTGGTCAATTTTCGACCCCAGGATTGTTTTTGAGGGCAGGT